>NC_048232.1:12479111-12589716 GCF_002007445.2 Ailuropoda melanoleuca | reverse complement strand
GCTGGGCCGGTAAAAGGGACATGACACTTCTTTACTGGAAGCGTAGAGTATTTAATGTCGGGGATGTGACATTTTTTCAATGCAAACCCCACGTGCGGCACCTACTACACTCCCTTCTGCTACCCGTCCCCTCCCCCCCCCCATACACTTTCTCTGGCGTCTCAACCTTACGCTGTCTGAATTTACCCAGGGAGAAAGGAAAGGACATTGCAGAGAGCAGCCCTGGGTGGGATTTATTTTTTTTTCTTTAAGAAAAACCATTTTTGTGGAAGTGACAGGGGAGTCCTGTCCTTTGGGTGCCGAGGGTGGCAGGAAGCAGTCAGATGATCCTGCTAAAATACACCGCTCTTTTACACTCCAAATGGCTGCAGCAAGTTTGATGCATAGAGAAGGGGGAGGAGGAGAACAGAAGGAAACCTTCTTTAGTACGCGGTCATTTAAAAATGACCAAACGCGTTGCTTCTGTGTTGCAGACAGATGCCCAAACGTTTGTGCCTATAGCATTTAGAGATTAGCCAGTCCTGCACTTTGAAAGCTGTGTGGGCCGCCCCTGTGTGATCAGGAACCCGGTGCCTTTCTCCAATACCTTGTGAGCAGAGTAACCGCTCAGAAGATTCAAGCAAATGCTGCAAAATTTCCGAGGGATGGCCGTTCTAATAATAGCGCTGGCGGTGGTTTCCTAATAGACATACTCATTCTGAATGATGCAGCCATGCCCGGCTGGCTGCCGGAAGCTCAGCTTGCTGAGCGGGGCGATCCAATGCCCGTAAAGGACTCCCTGACCCCACCATGAATGATTGAGGCTCTTCCTCCCCTATGAATGGAACATCCCAATAGAGGCTGCTACGGCTACTCTGGCGTCTTGCAGTTTGAATCCGCACAGCTTCGCATGAAAGGGATTCTCAGAACACCTAAGGCAGGCACGTTTCTAAATCTGAGCTCTTCATTGCTGACAGCCTGTTCAGTATCGGGGTAGCTACAGTTGTATTTTTAGACACCTGGTCAGGCTGACTTGATCTGTGTTTACCTGATTGGGTTTTGAGCAGCTGCTTAGACACCCCTTCTGGCTCAGCATCCCCGAAGTCTCGTCCTTTTCCAAAAGCGTGACTGCCAGGTGTGGGAAAACACCAGCCAGAGAGCCAGGAGCAAACTTCTGACTTCATCCAGGGGAAGCCCCTGCCAGCCCCGGGAAATTCCTCAGGAATTGGATGCAAAAATCTCTACCTTATACTTACTGGAACTTAGCTGTGTGTGCCATCTTGAAAATATGGGACAGAGTGTGGGGGTTCGGGGGACAGAGGAGGGCACATTTCACTGTTTTTCCCCAAACTTTTCATCACTTCATGTTCATTCATTGCATTTGACCCCATTTCTTTGGAGTCTGACTTGGACAAGGCCAGAAGGCCAAACCCTCAGATGGTCAGAAACCTGATTTTGATTCTCAAAGTGTCACTTAGCTCCTGCAACGCACAGTATCAGGGGCTGAGCCACTTCTGTTGGCTGAGGGAACCATTCTGCTGCAGATGAAATCTGAATTTATTTAAGGCACAACAGGAATGAGGGTCATGCAGCAAATAGATTGGAATCCATTTGGTCCTGAGAGGTTAAGTAGCCATGGTTAATGTAATTGGAAGCAATATTTGGATGTGCTTTGAAATCAATACTATATTGTCCTGCCAATGAATAGAATGTTGCCTCCTGCTAACTTGGAATGAAGTTTTGGGGGATGCGCAAAGTTGTGTGGGTAGGAATAACCTTTTAGAGAAAAAAAGAAAGAAAGAAAGATTAAAGTCTTCTTGTATTAAAGGGAGGCACTGTTGGTAGAAATGACGATCAGAGAATCCCTCTACCCTCTTTTGTTCTAAGTGTGCTCTGCTGCTGCCATTGCTGTATTCTCTTTGGCACTTGTCTTGAACTAATTTTATTAATAAGACTTGTTACTTATGGCATAGGGCCTCTTGGTGATTTGTAGACGCTGTTGCCAAGTCCCCTGATAGCCGGGCAGGTGGCTAGTGCCATTAGCATTATCTTGTCGTTGGGGAAACTGAGACCCCTGGAGGTTCGGTGAGTCACCGATTTCATAATCCATGAGAAGTGCACCCCAGATGTGTACCGTGCTCATTTTTATTGGAAGAGCAAAGTCACAGGCCGAGGTCAGAGAACAAGCCAAGAACAATGAGTCCTTGGGTTCTGGAACTTGGGAGAAGGCTCTGTAGACTCGTGGGCATGCCAGCGTTTGTGCAGGAAGGGGCTCTAGAATCAACTTTGATGAGTTGAGGGAAAAGTGTGATGGGTTTGTGATGGGAAAGGCAAGTGAAGAGATGAAGGTCTGGGAAATCTTGTATGAGGGGACCTGCTGGGTACTTGTGTGCTTCAGTAAGTGTGGGGTGGAGTGAGACCTCCTCCTCAGATCACTGCTGACTTTACTGCATATGTGTACCACTGTGTTCACATTATTGGTGTGTGTTTGTGTGTGTGTGTGTGTAAGACACTTACAGTTCTACTCATGTATAGACGTCTCTGTTATAAGGGTTGTGTTTAGCCTGACACAACTGAATGAACAAGTGATTTCAAATCTAAAGCTTTGTTCTTAGATAATTATGCATACTTTTTTAAAAAAGAAGGAACAGTACAGCTTCTGGAGAATTTCTAGTTTAATATGTCAAAATGGGAAGTAGACATGATCACAGTTAAAGAGCCCTTGAAGTTATTTTCATCCATTCTCCGCATAATATCAGAATGGATAAGTCCGGATCCAATGATGACTTCCATTCACATCTCTTATTTTCTAGATGCCACCCGATGTGTCAATAAAATGCATGGCAGAAGTTCTCTGTTTAGGTTTACCTATAGTGAAAATCTCAGCACCTCCATTAGAAATAATTTCTGAGACCTCACAGGAGCATAAGCCTTGGGATAAAGATCTTCCATTGGTCCTTCGATCTAAATTCCCCAAAACCGTAGTCCCCTTGAGCAAAGGTGCTTCAGGCTCACAACCCCTCATGACCTCCCCAGGACACGGTGGTGGTCTGTGTACTCCCCTTCCTGCTTCTGATTCTTTGCTGCCCATTTCCCTCTGAAATGTGATGAAAGCAACACAAGGCGATACTGGAGTTGAAGTGACAAAAGGAGTAACGGAGCATTCCATCAGTTGCATAGGATACACAGATACTTGAACTTGTCCCACAGTAAGCAAAAGCAGAGCCATAAAGAATCTAGGCAAAGTGGTCACCGTTCCCCAACCGTTCCCCATTTGTGGGATCTGAGTATTTTACCTTGTGTTCATTTGAGCGCTAATCAGACTCTAGTTCCTCCGTAGTATTTCCCTTTGTTGTTTTTCGCAAGACGTCTCATCTGAAAAGCTGGTACAGTAGCTCTTGGAGCTCTGGCCTTCAGGGTCACCACTGCACTCACAGGCCTGCTGGTTTCACTACCGTGTCCTGTGAGAAGTTTTCTGAATCAGCATAAATCCAGCTTATCAAAAATTCTCTCCACAGCAGTTTCCTCTGGTTCCCCAAATCCATCAGCTCCCACCCTTTCCTGTGTCCCAAGGGATCAGCATGTCTTTCTCTTAAAAGGAATAATTTAGACACACCCTTATATTTGTGGCAGTCAGTTCCACCCCTAGAACCATCATCTTAAAAATATCGATCGTTATGCCTCTGTTCCTCTCACAGATGATCAGAGCCATTGCTCCTATTTAGTGAATCGCACTGATGCTTACTTGGGGTGCTAGTGAGTGCGTGCGTGAGTGTGTGTATGTGTGTTCAGTTCTTAACCATATCAGGGGAAGTTAGGTATTTTCCCCCAAAAAGAAATGCTTTTCTCTTTGAAGATGGAAATTACTGCCAAGAATAAAGACTATGATTGTTGGAAGAAATATGAAGACTATAGGGATCTGGTTCAGTTCAGTGGCCTTATTAATACCAAATAAGAATCAAGGAAAATAGCCAAATAAAAATCAAGGCTGGTAGCCTCGGTCGGAACTGAGCGAGTACACACAGGCGTAGCTGACTCTTAATTCACACGTGGAGCATCCAGGTGGAGCATCCAGGACCTAGCTTGTTAGGCTAGATCTCTATCATCTGTGGTGGTTTCTGGTGTTTTTTTTAAACTTAGAGACCTGGCCATTCCATGATGCAGCACAAGAAGAAAGTAGTTGTCCATGGTCGAGAATAGCCATATGCACACCCTCCCTATATCCACATGGGTCTTCTGGTCTCCCTCTGACTAGCAATTACTTGCCAGCCCATGGTTACTGCATACTTCTGTTCACTTGGTATTCACTGCATTGAACTCCCTGATTGTGATGGGTACTCAGTAGACCCTACTGGTATAAGGAAATCACTGAGTGACTTTCTCATACCATGCTCCCGTATAGATATAGTTAGGCATCTTTAGAACACCCCATGGCCTAAAGTAAAATGTACCCTGTGAGGGCATCCTGTGTCTACCTGGTGTTAGCCTATACTGTGGTGCGGCCCCTCTTTCACAGTCAGTAATGCCTTGCCAACCTTAGGGCCAGAAGTCTCGGTACAGATGCAAAACTCTAAACCTTTTGACAATAATTTTCACTTCAAATTAGCCAAAAGCTACCCCCCCAAAACTTAAGGCAGTAGCTCCACAGTTTCCATCAAGACTAGCCTGTTCTTCTCGTGATTCAGTCTTCTTTGCAGGGCTTTTGCCTTTCTTTGTCCTTGCTGTATGAAGAATGCATGAAAAAAAAAAGGCGTGTAATGGAGAATTAGATTGATAATGCCTGACAGCGAATGGAAATGATGATCGGAGAGTTGCCAGGCTGTGCCATTCATAACCGTAAAATGCACAATTATGCTCTCACCACATGCCTGTGAACAAGTGTATAGATGTGACAAACCCAAACTAGGAAACCGAATAGTGTGGACACGTCTGGAGCTGGGCAGCATACCTACACACCGCTGGGGAATGCAGTGCTGGCATACCCGTTCCTCTGCTCCCACTGACTACCCCCCAATAAATATCAGATACTCATTTCTCTGTGGCTCAGAGAGAGAGAGCAGAAGAGAGGGGAGGGCGAGGACAAGGACCACATTGGAGCCGAACACAATGGAGAGCAGTGTTCTGCCTTCTCAATCCCCTTTTATTGGAATGGTCGAGTGTTTTGTAACAGAGTAACTACAGAGTGACCAGTAGCACAGATGTAGCCTGCAGGTCTGGGCCGGAGGGCAGAGGCCTCGAACCCAGCAGCGTAGCGGGGGCTGACATCACACTGAATGTTCCTTGCCGGCTGTGAACCATGAACAGATGGGATTTGGGGATTATCAGTCAGGTCAAAGATTTCAGATAGATGGAGTTCTAGGAACGAGAAGGGGTGTATAGATCATGTTAACAGATGAGGAGAGGCTTACAGATGCTTCAGGTCCTCACCAAGGCCTCAGTTATGGAGTCTGCATTGCTTGGCCAGGATTTAGACGTGGCATGCAAGTATGGTGGGCAGAGAGTGGAACCGTAGCATCATCTAGTGTGGCTTTGATTCCCGGTTCTGCCTCTTGCTAGCCCTGAGGCCTTGGGCGAATAACTGAATCACTGAATCTCTCAGAGCTTCAATTTTTTTATTGACAAGAAAAGTTACATTCAGAGGAGCCAGTGAGACACTATCTATGAAACGCCTAACACAAAAATATGAGAGACTCTTAGAATAAGTGATTTTTGTCTTGTCTTTGCATCCCCCACCCCATGACTTGCTTATGTAACCGGAAGGCTCAGCATGACTAACTACAGGGACTTTAGAACACACAGTGGGTGTGAGAAGCCCAGTGGTCATGGAAGTACAGTAAATGGTTCGTCCTCACCTACAATCCTGAGGTGCATTTTATAAAGAGAAAGTAGCTTAAGGGAACAGCTGTTAGCTCTGATACTACGGGTCATGTGGCCTTCCAGAAAGACTTCTGCAGGTAAAGGCATACCCCTAGCAATCCCCACATACTGGGATGGAAAAGACTTACTAAGAAAGGTTGGCATTCTTCCTGCATCCACATCCATGAGACTCCAGCAAGACCTGGAACATTAATATGGGGAGGGTTAGGGAGGGGAGGGGAAGGAAGAGAAGAGAGATGATTTTGCTTTTCACTGAAAGGCAGAGAGAGAATTTGAATTCTTCAGTTTTCAAAACTGATCAGGAAGGGCTTTTATCTTGGAAAAGAATACTAGAATCAAAACAAGAATTGCAAAGGTTATGTCAGTCAGTGGTAATGCCATCTTTTTCTTTACAACAGAGGCAAAAAATCCAATCACTGAAACATTCTTTGATTACTTCCCACTCGTTGCCATCATTAGGAAGATTTTCAGCTTCTATTCATTTATGTATGTTTCGTTCGAGTAATTACTGCAGAGAGTTGATAGAAGAAACAAGCCTAGAACCTGAGTGTCCTAGATCCTAGAGTTTTTTCTCATTGAACCCACCGCCTGACAACTCTGAAAATACTCAGTTTCTCTGTAGCATGAGCAATCAACAAACTAATTTGCATAATATTCATCAGAAATTATTTAAGCACTTAATAACCTTCTCGGTGTTAAATAAAATAAATAAGAATGAGAGATGGTCCATCTTCTGGAGACAGATTAAACAGGCACACAGGCAACAGAGCATTAAATAAATATAAAACCAAGGGAAGTGTTCCTAGAACATGATAGCCATATGCAGGACAAGGTTATATTTTAGGTGAACCCTTAGGGACAGCCTATAGGAATAGTTTGCCTGGACAGGGTGGAGTGAGTCAGTCATTTTCTGGAGAAAATATAAGCTGGCATTTGTTTGTGGTTCCTCCTTTCCTTCTTGTGGAAAATATGGTTTCTTTGTCCTGCACAATTTGGTTTGTCTGCCACCCTATTCCTCAGGTTGTAAGATTTTATACTCTTCAGATACAGAGATCTAGAACTTCCAACTTGGAAAGATATCCAGATACTCAAAGAACAATATCCAAAACCACAGGAGGTTTTTTGTTTCTTATAGGGCTAGATTCTTCTTTTCCTCTTGCCAATAGAACTGACCACACTTTTAGGGAACTGACAAAACCCATCTGAAAAATTCCATAAGCTCTAAGTTTTATATCTTGTTTTTGGTTTTACCTTGGAAAAGGAAGAAAGTCAGTATGTGAGCACATGTCCTTATTTTCATGGAGGACGGGAGGGAGCGAGGACGCTGGGCTTCCTGCAGCTTCCCTGGTGACTAGGAGGCGAGCTTGAAAACGGCGCACAGCATTCGCTCCTGCCTGTCTCTTCAGACCCTCATCGAGGGAGGGATTCCTCCCGGCAGACTGGCTTTGAAATGGCCGGCTCGCCATTTGGCTATTTATCAGTTTTCTCTCAATCTGACCACTCAAAGGAGCACCCTCTGACAGTATTCCAGAGCGGAGTGCTGTGCGGTGCGAAGTCTCACCTCTTAACTACTCTGACCGGTTGGTGGTTTGACGACTTCTGTCCCTCCTCCTCCCAAGCTCAACAGCCATTGTCCTGTGACCAGTGAGTCAAGGGTCCGCCTCGCTCTTCCTCTTGGCTGCATGACTCGCATTAAGCTCATCAGGCCTTTACAATAAATTTCTCTAACACCTTGCTCCCATGTTTCCTTCCCAAATTCCTTTGGGGTGAGGTACCCACTCATAGTTCAGCACCTCCCCGTTCTTTCCTGGGTGATTTAAGATCATCACAGCTTACCCCCTTCCCACCTTCCTCTCTCTCTCTCTCACACACACACACACACATACACGCAGCACATGCACATCCCCCTCCCTAGCCTCTTTGCCCCCCCTCGCCTCCGTTTCCTATAACTCACAGGACTTTTTAAGGGCTAGAGGGACCCACCACGACCTGGCAGCTCCTCGTCTCTTAAACTTCTTTTCTTACACTAACTTTGACGTACTGTGTCAGTCTGTTTGGGCTGCTACAAAATAGCATAAGCTAGGTGGCTTATAAACTTACTTCTCATAGTTTTGGATGTGGGAAGTGTCGGGGAGGGCCTACGTCCTGGTTCATAGATGGCTCCCTTTGCTCTGTGCCCTCACAGGGCAGAAGGGTTGAGGGAACCCTCTGGGCTCTCCTTCATAAGGGCATGAATCCCATCATAAGGGCTCTACTCCATGACCTCATCACCTCCCAGAGGCCCCACCTCAAGAACCATCCCTTGCAGGTTAGGACTTAACACATGCCTTTCTTTGGGGGGGGTCTGGAGGGGCAGCACAAACATGTAATCTGTTGTATACAGCCACATACCCCCTTGCCTTTCCCCAAGCACATTTGGCCTTTTCTGGATGTCAGCCTCTTGCAAACGCTCATCCTGGGGACTGAGTGGCCCCTCCCCTCCCTTCTGTGCCGGGGACACCCCCCACCCCCTGCTCATTGTTGAATTCAAACCTCTGAAGCTACCTCAAGCTACCTTCTCACATTCCTCCAAGCAGAGAGGCTCTCCCTTCTTTATTCTCCCAAAGCATCCTCATGGCACCCAGCTCCAGGTTTGATCTGAATTGGAATGACCTGTTTATGATTTCCACCTTTCTAAGAAAGAACCGTGTCTTATTAATCTTTGATTCTGCAGCACCTAATATTATGTCTGGCATTTGGTGAGTGCTCAAAAATACAACTGAGTAATTATTTGAGCTTGTGGTTCCCATTTCTTTGCTCGTTTGCAGATAGCTAGAATGAGTTTTTCCCTGCACGACGTGGTGTCCTTACCCATCTGTCAGCTCTTCTCTCTTTGCTTTTCAGCTGGGATTTCTCTCTCTGGATGTGTTTGTGTCAGAGGGCCAGAGAGTAAGGATGGTACAGCACAGCTGTCATCCTGTATATGAGGGCTGGTCTTGCAAACCCCAGCTGGCAGGAAGTACCTGAGCACCTCAGTTCATTCATTCATTTATTCAGTCAGTCATTCAATCAGCCAGTCAGTCATTCGGTCAGTCATTCAACACACACTTAATCATGTGCCTCTTATGACCCAGCAATGTGTCTGTGAACAAAACTGATAAAAAGCCTTGCCCTCAGGGAGCTTACAGTTCAAGAGGAAGAGGCAGACGGCAAACATAGTAAATTACATGGTGCACTAGAAGGTGGCACATGCTCTGAGGAGAAAATAAAGCAGAGATCAGAAAGTCTGGCAAAGTTGCCATCTTAAATATAGGATCAGAAGGGACTCAATGGGGGCGCCTGGGTGGCACAGCGGTTGAGCGTCTGCCTTCGGCTCAGGGCGTGATCCCGGNTGGGATCGAGCCCCACATCAGGCTCCTCTGCTATGAGCCTGCTTCTTCCTCTCCCACTCCCCCTGCTTGTGTTCCCTCTCTCGCTGGCTGTCTCTATCTCTGTTGAATGAATAAATAAAATCTTAAAAAAAAAAAAAGAAGGGACTCAATGGAAGGGTGGTATTAGAGCAGAGGCTTTGAAGAATATGAAGAGGTGAGCCATGGGAGACATTCCAGGCAGATGAAGGAGCTCATCAAAGGCCCTGGGAGGGAAGAGTGACCCAGAGGGAACAGTAAGGAGATGAGTGTGGAAGAGCAGACTGAGGGGGCGGTGCGTACAGGTGGGAATCGTGTGGGACCTTGAAGGCATCGACTGATGGAGGGGGAGTGGTTGGAGAGTACAGGTCTGGGGAGCATCGTGGCCCCCCTTGGGCTGCACGGGGATGGTTTGGGTGCTGTGTGGGGACCAGACTGCAAGGCCAGGAGGTGCCAGGTGGGTGGGCGTTGCAAGAATCGGGCAAGTGATAAAGTGATGATGACGTGTTCAGGGTCTGGATATTTTAGAGAGAACCAATGAGGTTTTCTGGTGTGGTGGGTGTGGGATGTGAGATGAAGAGAGCAGTGCCCCGCTGGGGCCTAAAGAACAGAACATGGTGATGGAGTGGCCGTTACCCAAGAGGGGAAAGCTGTGGGTGGAGTTGATTTGGGGAAGAAGACAGGTCAGCAGTTCTGTTTGGCACTGAGCCTGACATCCTAACGGATAGCCAAATGCAGATATTGAGCAGGTGGGTTTAGACAGAATCACACACAAGCCCGGGAAAGGAGGAGTTCTGGGTGGAGATGCAAAGTGGGGCTTAGCCACCTAGAGATGATGAGTAACGATGCCAGGCCTCCGTCCTGAATGTAACAACATCTGGGGGGAAACTGTAAGCACCAACCTTCAAATAAAAAGAATATGAGATATAAAGAAGTAGGGCGCCTGGGTGGCTCAGTCAGTTGAGCGTCTGCCTTCAGCTCAGGTCGTGATCCCAGGGTCCTGGGATTGAGCCCTATGTGGGGGTCCCCGCTCAGTGCGGAGTCTGCTTCTCCCTCTCCCTCTGCCCCTCCCCTGCTTGTGCACTCACACACGTGCTCTCTCTCTCAAATCAATAAAATCTGTAAAAAAAGGAAAGAAAGAAATGAAATAATTCCTTGAAGTGTGGAGAACTCTGTGGAGATGTCCCGCTGCAGACGGAGCTCTCCGTATCCTCCTGAGGGTCTGTAGCTTTTTTGATATGTGAAAAGAATATCTTTAACCTTCATACTTGAATCAGATCTGTTGATGGGTCATTGACATACAGTGAACTCCACATATTTAAAGGATCTAATTTGATAAGTTTTGACACATGTCCACACCCGTGAAGCCATCACCACGATCAAGAACTGTAACTCCGTCCTTTCAGTCAGTGATATTTCCTGAGACTCTGGTGTGTGTAAAGCTCCATGCCAGGTGGTAGGAAGGATCTAAACTGTAGCCACTACCCTACCCCCTGTATTTCTGATGTGACATCCTGGCTTCCCCTACACAGTTCTCTCTCCTAAAGCCTGTGCTGAAAGTACGCTTAAGTTTGGTGTCCACAGGTTTGGAATGCCACGTGTAAATCATTTCACACCAGCGTTCCCAGTGAAATCAGGAAAGAGGAAAGATTAGGGACCCTGCCATCCTTTCATCAGGGCTGATACAGGCAAAAACCCATCCGTCGTCCCTCCTGCCATGGAGGCAGCCCAAAGAGCAGGCTCCCCTTCATCCTTATTCCTGTGTGTCGTCAACACAGTGATTACCTCCTGCCGAAAGCTTTGAGAAATTGCTCTGTGTTCAATTAGAATTTGTGAATTGACTCGCAGATACAACAGAACATCTTGACTTCTGTGACTGCTCACTGATGCTATGTACCCCAGATATTTTTAGATCTCCCATTTACCAAATGGCCGTTGAGTTTCAAAGCACTACATTATTTCCTGTGACAGCTTTTCCACAGAGAGGCTTGTGAACCGTGGGTGAAAAAGGGTGGGGGGCCCTCTTTGCTTTTGGAATCCTCTCCCTTCCTTCTCTGCCCACCTCCCCTCCATTTCCCTTCCTTTCCCAGCCTCATGCCCACCCTCATTTTTAAGTGGCATTCGGGAAGAAATGGAACAGCTCTAGAAACTCACCCTGTGCATGGTCCTGTGGCAGCAGCAACAGGAGCCCCATCAGCAGGTCTCCAGAAGGGTCTGGGGTGGTTTGGGGGGCAGCCAGCCAGTGTGGAAACTCTGACAAGATGAGCAGAGGAAAGGAGCCGCCAGTGCAGCTCGCGCAAGTGCGGGGAGGCCCTGCCAGGACTCTCCAGCAGAATCCTTTCTGGAGAACTCTAGTTATGTAAATATCCAGGCAGTGGCCTCCAGCCCAGATGGACTGCCCCATACGGATGTCAAAGGTAGCTGGAAAAACTGCCCTCGATGCAAGCACTTCCGTTTCCTAAGCTCTCCTTACACCTCTTTACTGGGGCATTTGGCCAGCGAGGGCGAGGTCTTGGGGCTGTCCCCAGGAGCTGGGAGCATGCTGCAGGACTGTGGCTTTCCAGATGGAGTCATCCGTGGTCTTCAGATGCGCTTTGTGGGGATGCCACTGGAAATTGGGTCTTGATTTAAGCATGAATCTCAAAAGGGTCAGCTGTCGGGCTGGAATGTTTTCCTTCCAAACCTGGAGGATTTGGCCTCTGAGCTTGGGGTCCCTGGGCTCGGGCATGACAGGCACAAGTGGCTGCTTCCTGACGTGTCCTGTGCAGGTTCTATGAAGGCAGGTGGGCCACGCTACTGTCTTAGGTGGCCTTCTCCCCCTGTGCTTCTAGAGTCACCTAAGAAAGGAATGCCGAAGACCTAAGAATAGAATTGCAGTAGCTTGCAGATGGTCTTGAATACTCTTTTCTGCGCCACCCCCCCACATCCCCTGGGATAATGGAGAGTTTGTGTGTAATTATACACAAAGGGGATTGTTTACGTGAAGGAGAACCCATTCCCAAACTATGTGGCAAGATGCCCCAGCTATCAGTGATGGAAGATTGACAGCAATGCTACTAATTTGACACGTGGTCCTCTGGCTACAAAGAAGGCATGTGTTCCATAGCCTGGGTGTAGGCAAAATAAAAACATATCTCACTGAATGCAAATTAAGTTATGTATTACCTAGATTTTGCAGTTGTCCTTGAAATGGCATGTAAGGATATATGTTATTTGAATATATATTTATTAATTCATGTAAAAATATGTATTGAGTGCCATTATCACAGTCAAGTCATCCTGTTTCGATCACACATATTTAATACCATTTTAACGTCAACAGAATACTTTCAGTAAAAATGGATTATCTGTTGTTTCATAAGACCCATAGTTGTTACAGTGTGGTCTCATCCCACTAATCATAATATAAGCAAAAATTGGAAAAAAATATTTTAATTAAAAATGACAGGTTGAATTAGACATTGGAGCAAAATAGGCAAATTCATGTTACCAAGAAAATGTCGTTGAGGTTCTTGGTTATCAAATACATGAATACCAAACCAGTGACAGACTCATGTAGTCAACCACTCCACAACATTGTATTTTATTTTATTTTTTATTTATTTTTTATTTTTTATTTTTTCCAGGCTTGTTTTTTTTTTAATGATTTTTTTTATTATATTATGTTAATCACCATACAGTACATCCCCGGATTCCGATGTAAAGTTCGATGCTTCATTAGTTGCGTATAACACCCAGTGCACCATGCAATACGTGCCCTCCTTACTACCCATCACCAGTCTATCCCATTCCCCCACCCCCTCCCCTCTGAAGTCTTCAGTTTGTTTCTCATAGTCCATAGTCTCTCATGTTTCATTCCCCCTTCTGATTACCCCCCTTTTCTTTATCCCTTTCTTCCCCTACCGATCATCCTAGTTCTTATGTTCCATAGATGAGAGAAATCATATGATAATTGTCTTTCTCTGCTTGACTTATTTCACTTAGCATTATCTCCTCCAGTGCCGTCCATGTTGCAGCAAATGTTGAGAATTCGTTCTTTCTGATAGCTGAGTAATATTCCATTGTATATATGGACCACAGCTTCTTAATCCAGTCATCTGTTGAAGGGCATCTCGGCTCCTTCCATGATTTGGCTATTGTGGACAATGCAGCTATGAACATTGGGGTGCATATGGCCCTTCTCTTTACTACGTCTGTATCTTTGGGGTAAACACCCAGTAGTGCAATGGCTGGGTCATAGGGTAGTTCAATTTTTAACTTTTTAAGGGACCTCCACACTGTTTTCCAGAGTGGCTGTACCAACTTGCATTCCCACCAACAATGTAGGAGGGATCCCCTTTCTCCACATCCTCTCCAACAATTGTTGTTTCTTGCCTTGTCTATCTTTGCCATTCTAACTGGCATAAGGTGGTATCCTCAGTGTGGTTTTGATTTGAATTTCCCTGATGGCTAATGATTTTGAACATTTTTTCATGTGTCTGTTAGCCATTTGTCACATTGTATTTTAAATAGAGGACATTTGCTTGCAGATTTATGCAAAGGAAATTGGTAGGGAAAAAAGTAGAATAATGTGTTCTTGCCTACCAGTCTGTAGTGTGATTTTTAAAAAAACTCTTCTGAAGCAGGAAATATTGCAAACATTTGGTTCATCAAATGTAATATTGTAACAGGAGCATTATAAGTAAATACATGAGTTATTAGAATGAGGTGTTTTGTTGGGTTTTTTTTTTGAAATTCTTTTTCTGTGGGTGTGCACATATATCCATAACATACCTTAGGGTGTGTCTGTCCCCCCTTCCCCCGGTGTTCAATAATCCTTTCTTACAATGTCCCCAGCTAAATGTCTTCTGGCCCCTTCCTGATCACGTGCAGTGACGATGGGGCAACCCATTCCGTTTTGAACAATGATGCTTGTTTGAAAGTTCTCCCTTCTGTTGAATTCAGATGTGTCTTCTGGAACTTCTGCTTGTTGATTCCATTTCTGCCCACCAAAGAAAAGTTCTTCTCCCTCATCATTAAATTATTAAATTTAATCATCAGATTAGCATAAAATCATTAAATTGGCCAGTGCCCACATCCAGGCATGCCCCGTTGGATTTATATCTGTTATCTCCATGGAATCAATAATCACTTCCCTTTTCCCTTGCTCATGTGTCTTGACATGGACAATAGATTATATAGGGTTACCCTGTCCTAGAGCCTTTGCTATTTCAGCTGGTATGCGGTTTTCCTGTCAGTCCTGAGAAGACATGGTTTCCAGATCTTTACCCAGTCTGATCACTCTTCTTTGCCTTGCTCCACTTTCTTTCATTTCCTGTGTAAAATATGGTGCCCAGAACGAACACAGATTTCCAGAAATGGTTTAACTGTGGTGGAGTGTGGGAGGCTTCTTAATTCCATTATTCAGGAAGTTATGCTTCTAGCATGTGAACTAAGAATAGGACCCTGAACTATAAATAATATGATCCCAGCTGTTAAATTTTGAAGCTACCATCTAAACCTCCCTGTCAACTGTACATTTGGTCAGCACACTTTCTTCGTTTGGTTATAAGTTGTTGGGGGTAGTGCAGATATTGAGAAAGACAGCTTATATTTAGTATTTCCTTATGCTTTTCCAAGTGCATGTGTATTTTCTTAGACACTGAGCTCCAACAATTGTACTTAGAACACTCTTTCCAGACTGTTCTCATTTCTGCAGTTAGGATGAAATTGATTTGAAAATGATGTTCAGGGACGCGTGGGTGGTTCAGTCGGTTAAACATCTAACTTTGGCTCAGGTCATGATCCCGGGGTCCTGGGATGGAGCCCTGCATCAGGCTCTGTGCCCAGCGGGGAGTCTGCTTCTCCCTTTGCCCTTCCCCCCTCCTCATGCTCTCTCTGTCTCCTCTCAAATAATTAAAATCTTGAAAAAAAGAAAAAGAAAACGATGTTCTGTGGCTATTTCATCAGTGAGTGCACCACCCTCAGGCCATTGAATATATGGCCTTCTTCTCACCATAAATAGGGTTCTCTAGCTGGTTTTCTCACCACTCCTGGTCCATCCCACCACTCTCTGCTCCCATCTCTTCTGCACAATCAGTGTTTCCAGAACATGCCTAGTTCCCTCCCATCCCAACCTTCTTACATCAGGCTGCCTCTGCCAGATGTCCTGTTGTTCACATACCACTTCCTCACCTGAGTATTGACCAGTCCCCCAGGTGTGAGTTATGGTCCCTCCCACCCTCTGCCCGGAACATCTCATACCCTCCCTGTTGCCACACAGATTACCCTGTAATGGTCTGTTAACAACAGTATCTTCTCTGTGGGATATAGAAGCTCATTAAACATAGGAACAAAATCATGTTCATCATTATATATCTAGTGAGATGCCCTGCACATAATACTATACCATAAACACTTGCTGAATGAGTACACACTATGGCAGACATTATTATATATCACCCTGTAGCCTCCCCCCCTTATTTCATTAGGATGGGTCAGTCACTAGATTACTTATTCTCTAGAGTACTGGAGACAGAGATATATCTCTTCTCTAGAAAAATTATCCAGCCAAAGGAGCTTTTTAGTCATTTGCAGTGTAATTTTATTCCTGTAGGGTATTAGTAACCTGCATATTAATTTGTAATTATGTACTAACCAAATAATTTTATCTTTAATACATTAACCCCTCATTGTAGGTGTTATCACCCTCCCCCCAAAATTTGCAGTTGCTTTTTCTTTTTGTTCAGGTGCTTGTGAAGTAAAATTATTTTTTTTTAATTGAAGTATTTTTAAGGTAGTCCTGTGTGTACATTTTCCCCTTTGGATTCATCCATTGCTTTCATGCTTAGAAAGCCCTAATAAATAATTACTTATTTTTTTTAAGACTGTATTTATTCATTTAACAGAGAGAGAGCGAGCGAGCACATGCACGATCACAAGCAGGGGAGGAGCAGAGGGAGAAGGAGGCTCCCCGCTGAGCAGGGAGCCCGATGTGGGGCTTGATTCCAAGACTCCAGGATCATGACCTGAACTGAAGGCAGACACTTAGCTGACTGAGCCGCCCAGGTGCCCCAATAATTACCTATTTCTAATCTTCACTTTATGAACCCTAGGAGGAATTTATTTGGGGGAAGGAGGTGCAGTTAGTTTATAGTGTAGTAGTTAGCCCCACCATTTCCCTTCTTGCCTCCGAAGAGTGAAACCAACCCAAAACTGAGTAGTTCAGCAGTTCGACTTTTAACAAAAATCGATTGGCCCCAAACAGTGAAAACATTCCTTTCCTCTCTCGTCTTGCTTGAACCTATCTTTAAAGGTTTTTTGATTGTTCTTAAACTTTCCTTACTTTGCATGTCAGCTTTGGTTTTCCAGCTCCTTCCCTGTCAGTCTGTGATGCACTGAAAACATTCCTCATATTTGCACAGAGTACGTATAATGTGCTGTGCACCCTTGACATGTTGCATATATTATACCAAAATCTTGTCTCCTTTGGGAGTTCTCTGTGCAAATAACTCTGTGTGCCTTGGATATCTCACTCTTCACTCTCTCGTTCAATTTTATTTTTGTTAGGTTATGAAAGTCTCCGTCTCATAAGAACAATATTCTTTTAGGTCCATAGGGTCCACCTTTTTTTTTCCCTGGATTTTTCAAAACTGTTTTCCCTGTCTGACTACTCTGTCCTCCTTTCCTACTATAAAAATTCCAAGTATAGTCATCCAAGCCAAAGACAGAGTAGATATTTGCTTTTTTTTTTTAGAAAAAGCATCTTCCTTCCACCCCAGGACTCTGCCACTAAGATAGCAGGTCCAGAACTCCACATGACGGAGAACATCTGTCATTCTCTCACATCTGTCCGATTTAAGGGGCACGGTGGGAAGTTAGCTGGGTACATAGGTTCTTGCTGCTTCTTTGCATGTTAGGCTTTATCGGGGTTTATCCCTCATTCAGCTGCCTTTAAAGGATGTCTACACGGACATCTGTGCTGCAAACAGCGTGTGAGTAAGAACAATAGAACCCACCCAGAGAAACAGGAGCAAGAGCTTTCGTCTCTTCCACTAACATTGCGGACTGTGGTCTGGCAGCGTCTGCTGTCTGGCCAGCACTGACCTACGTGTCATGCACTGACTTTCCTCAGCCTCCTTTCTTAGGCCTCCTCCGTGTTCCATATATCCACTCTCTGTTGGTGATTGCCAGCTCACACAGGATGACTCTGGGAGCCGCTGCTGCTGGGGAGAAGGACTGGCTGTCCAGGCCCCCTATCTGGATGAAGTGCCCCGTCTATGTATGGCCAGGCCCCCAGAGAGCCCTGCTCCATGAAGGCCTGGCGCTTGCTCAGGTGACAGCCACCCAGATGAAGTCTGTCCACACCAGCCTCCCCACCCACCCTGCCACAGAGCAAAAAATCTTGTGTGAGTGGATGGAAAGCCTCAGCCTCACCTGGGGCCATCCTGGATTTGGGGTTGGAGGGGAGGTACACTGTCTGCTGCCTTTCTGACACTCCTGCTTGGAGGAGACTTGAATTCCCTGACTGGAAACTTCTAAAGATAATATTGATTGAGAGCCTCCTGTGCACCAAGCAGAGATCCACACTGTTTACCTGCATTAACCTTTACTCCTCACAGCAGCCCCGGGGGTGGCACTGTGATCGTCTCTGTGACATAGACCAGGGAATGAGGCCCGATGGGGTATTGCAAATGCTCTCCTCCTCCCTGTCGAGAGGATGAAGTCCCTCTGTGTCTCCAGGGACTCCGTTGCAGACCCAGAAAGTGTGGGCGGCAGAAGGGCACAGGTGTGTGGTGCGTGAGGTAGGGAGTGTTCATACCCGGAGAGAAAGGAAAGCCTGTCTGCAGAAATGCTCTAGCAGAAGCCAAGTGGGGCAATCCAGTTACCGCTCTCCAGGCGTCTGGCTAGTTGGAAGGAAATGCAGAAAGCTCTGTGCCTTCCAGATCTGGACGCTTCGTGCACTTAAGTTCATGTCCGTGGTGCACAGCCAGCCTGCAGAGCCTGTGCGTTTGGACCTCCCGGCGTCCGTGTCCTCCTGACCGTGTACTCAGAGTGGTTGGCCTCAGAGGACAGTGATGGCCTGTCCCACTGTGGCCCTAGGTGGCACTGACTCCACCTTGTCTTTCCACATCTGCAACGGACCTGTCCCACCTCCACATCAATAGCTTGCCTCGAATTGCAATGTCTTGTTGGAAGGCGGAAAGAATACCCTTCCTCCTTTCCTCCTCCGTAGCCAGCAGCTTAGCGCTGGGTCACACACAGTTCCTCTGCACTGATATCACCAAGCCCATCACTGGAGCTCCCTGGCTGTCCTCACCACTTGCCCGTCTGGGTCCGTTCCTTGTCTTCTAACTTCAGGCCCAGAGACTGTTAGTGTTTCTTGACCCTTTGCCCTGCAGTACCATCTGGGGAGATTAAGATGGATTGTCCTACAGGACCTGTGGCTTGATCACACACGGACGGCAGTGGTCTTCTGGGTGGCAGGGTCCGCCCCAGAGCAGTGGCCCTGTGCGGCCCCCCGAGCCCTGAGGGCACCCGTGACACCATGACTTCACTCCCTGCATTGTCGGAGAAAGCCCCGGTTCCTTGTGCTGAAGGCAGGTGGGATCTGAGCAACCACGGCCCCGAAACGTGCTTTCCAAGGTCCTGTGGTAAAGCACTAGCCCCGCCTGTGACCTCATCAGATGCAAACTTGTGGAAGGTTGAGCTTTGGAGAATACAAGGCTTTTTCAACTTTTATAATCTGTCGAATTGCCACGTGAATTTGTTTCTAACGGAGCCATTCACTTAATCGCTTTCATCTGGGTTTGATAAGTTACAACTGTATTCAGCAGCCAGGAACCTCAAGGACATGCCTGTGTGTGTCCTTCCTTTAAATCCAGGAGACTCATGGTCTTGACAGAGGTGAAACAATCTGTCAGAGGACATAGGGCGAAATAGGGACAAAGTCATTCTCTCTGAATGGGACTTCTGGTGTCTAGCACCGTGTGTCTCCTTCCCCTATGGTGTTATTTTAGTAGACTGTCACTTAAAGACAAGAAAGGTTAGGCTTAAATAGGGAGAAAATTATAATAAAAGTGGGCAAAATACCTTTAATCTTTAAAGATTATGGGCAGAAGCTCCCCATGCCTGTTACAATGTTATAATATTACATTATGGGGCGCCTGGGAGGCTCAGTCCGTGAAGCGTCTGCCTTTGGCTCAGGTCATGATCCCAGGGCCCTAGGATCGAGTCTGGTGTCGGGCTCCTTGCTCAGCAGGGAGCCTGCTTCTCCCTCTGCCCCTTACCCCTGCTCCTGATCTCTCTGTGTCAAGTAAATAAAATCTTTTTTAAAAAAGTTACATTTTAATCATTTATTCTGTCCGGCATCTCCATGGTACAAGTTAAATGTGAGCAGCAGCAAATGGATGCATATTTTCAGTAAATTTTAATTTGCCCGAAGTCCTTTCTGTGTATTTACTGTGAGTTGCATTTCTTGAGGCCACTGTGAAAGTATTGTATTCATTCATCTCCTGGGTGTGATAGGTTTATGATTATTGAGATTTCGTGAGCCTGTGACTTTCTCGTACCTTCGCTGGGTCATTGGGCCTTCATTAGTCTGAGAGGAAACTGGAGTGGAGAGAGGAATGTCAGTCACATGTTGAGGTGACCCCGAGAGCAGAAGCTCCAACAGTGAGTTGCACTGGGAAGTTGTAGTCATGTTTCTGGAATTTCCTTCTGAGCCGCAGAATGGCCCAGGTCAAAGGGCGGATTGTGAGGTGCTGCCATAGCACATCCGGCCATCAGGCTGCCTTGGGATCCTCCGTGGTTTAACGGACCAGGCCAGGAGGGGAGGCTCTGTGTTTGGACCTGGACTTGGGTGCTTTTGAAATCTGTATTTTCTATTTGATGGTAGAGTTTTAAAGGATAAGATTTCAGGGTTTGTGGGGGGGGGCAGTATGAATAACTTTTCTAAATAAAGCATGTTTTGAAAATTTTCATTCTTCCCATTCTACAATCCTAGTGAGGCTTTAATATTTCTTATTTTACTGTCTCAGAAAGTTACCGTCTCTAAAATGTATGAGTCACAATACAGTAACTTACTATGCACAGAGATGAACCAAGTGGGCATGTTCGGAGCTGTGTTCAACGGTGTATCTGTGGTCTGTGAACACTGCCTCCCCTCCCAGTGTCCACCCTGCCTCACCCCACTCACTCCCCGGTGCCTCAGGGATAACCGTCTCCGTATAAATGTGCTTCAGGAAATATAATAGTAACGTGCTGATGAAATATTTTTTAGTTTTTATTTTTGAAAGCCACGTGTGTTGCTAAGCTCAGAATCAGTGACCCTATAGTCATTTGTACAACTGCATTAGATTTCAATGAAAATGTCATCCACAGTGGAGCTAGGGGTGTATACCACAGTGTGTAACTTACTTGGCAAAAGACAAGTAACAGGAGAGGGAGGACATCCAAGCAGTGGCTCAGAGAGCAGGAGAGAGAGAGAGACAGGGATAGAAAGGGAGAGAGAGGGAGGGGGAGGTGCTATGTAGAGAAAAGAGTGATAATAGAAAGCATATTAAAATGGGGTTTACTTAGATTTGAATTTGAAGAGAAAATGTTCCAAATAAAACGTGTTTGCTCGTGCTGAACTTGGTAGCCTGCCCTTCTTCGTGTAAAACATCTGCAAATCCCATTTGTGGGCGTTTGTCATTGCTGGGTAGTTATTATTTGTTTTTTACTAATGCCCTGGAGGGGGAACGTGCCTGCCACATTGGGACAGTGGTTCCTTCCACCAGCAGGAATATATCAGGATAGTGGAGAAGGATGCCCTCAGATATAGATATTTATTAATGCCCCCCCCCTTTCAGGTTCTGTGCTCCCTGAGCAACTTCTGATCGCAGTTGTCTCCCCATTAATTCCACATGCAGGGAGAGAATGTACCAGACCTTCTGTCTCCAGTATTCTGACCTGTGTGACAATTGTAATTCTCATTTATAAACTAATTAATTTGATTTGATACATTAAAAACATAGGCAATCTAAAACAAATTCTTTGGGAACAAAGCTTCTCTGGATCCATTTCCTATGGCTGAACTCAAACACCGTCATTCATTTTTCTAGATAAAGTTTCTTTTTTTACATTTTAACTGGAAAAAAAACAAAACCAAACCGTTAAGTAATATTTGGATGGGATGGGAGGGAGCTCTACCCATAAGCCTGCTACCCTAGCACATCAACTTTTTTATTTTTGCCTCCCAATTCTTGTCCAAGTGCATGCTAATTTTATTGGCTGCCTTGATAGGACACATAGCATGTCATATTCTGCTATGCTCCCTTAAGCTAGTATCATAAATGCATTTCTCTGTTTATGAATAGTCTTCCTGATTCAGTGTGTATCTTAACAGCAAAGTTGGGTCGATGGAGTGGACACCTCACTTCCAAAATAACACTTTGCTATGTATCCTGTAGAATCGCAGTGCCTTCGGCAGGCCTCTGCTTGGTATGGGATTGTATTGTAGCGGGACGATTTATGTTGGAGTGGTCGCCAGCTGACATCTACCAGAAGCCTTGCTCTCCAAAAGGATTTCCTCTGAGGGGGTTGCCAACGTTGCAATTGTGCCTGAGAGCTGAAAATGAAAACAAGCAAGGCCGTATTATTTTACAATTGTTAGCATTCAAAAGAAAATTTCAATATGCCTGGAAAGCCAGACAAAGCTACAGATGTCCACTCTTTCCCGGTACACACCCAGAATGGTAAACCTTTTCTGGACTGATGAGAACAGGAAACTGCAGTCTTCCTTCAGTCTGGAATGACAGACCATCCCCTTCTCCCCCCTTGGAGAAAAAAAACCACCACAGCAGTGCCGTCCAAAGAAAGGCGTACTTTCAAAAACATGATGATTCAAAGTTGAGTTTCTGTTTGGACGCACTTCTCTGGGCTGCCTTTTTTCAGGGACATTTTGCCTTCCCGAAAGGGAGGCGGCTTAGAAATTCCGTTCAAACGGAGCATGCTGAGAAGTAAATTCCCCAGGACTGAAAATCGAGGCTTCTTGGAAGAGAAGAATGAATTTGGAAAACTTTGAGTAGATCTTAACATCTTGATGTGTAGTTAATTCCTTCACCTGCTGAGCAGATAAGGTGAGATTATTTAATGGAATGAGGATTTTATTTTTCAGATGAAAATGAGAGCGAGCGGCACAGTAAACTGCTAGGTATGGGTATGAACTCAGTGTCAAGTCATACGTTGTGTGCTTTGAAATATGTTGGGAAAATGATACACTACCTCTTTATTACTGCAATTGAAACTTCATTTGATATAGTAGTGTCTTGGGGATACCAATTTCCCTCTTTTTTTGTCAGATTTATTAGAATATAGATAAGTCAAGAACGTGTTTATGTCCTCAGCCTTTTACGATAAAAGGAAGCTCAAAACTTTGTGTCCTAAAGATGCTAAGGACCAGCAGCATTTTTTTTTTAATTCTCCTCTGTCCCCACCATTCAGAGAATTTTCTGAAACCTGTAATAAATGTCTTTAAAGGGATTTCAAAATAATATGCTGGACAGTTGTATCACTTTTCTTCCTTGAACTTCCACTATGTTAATGCTGGAAATTTGTACCTTTTGAACTTGGACCCCCTTCACCAGTTTCCCTTAAACCCCTGACCCCCCAGCTCTGGCAACTACCAATCTGTGCTCTGTATCCACGAATTTGGTGTTTTGTTTGTTTAGATTCCACATATGAGATCATTTGTCTTTCTTTGACTTAATTTCACTTAGCAAAATGCCCCCTGGGTCCAACCATTTTGTCACGAATGGCAAGATTTCCTTCTTTCTCATAGCTGAATGATATTCCACTGTGTGTGTGTGTGTGTGTGTGTGTGTGTGTGTGTACACACCACATACTGTTTATCCGTTTATCCACCCTTGGATGCTTAGGCTGCTTCTATGTCTTATCTGTTGTACAGAATGCTGCTGTGAAAATGGGGGTACATTTATTTTTTTGAATGAGTGTCTTCTTTGGGTAAATACCCAGAAGTGGAATTACTGGGTCAAATGGTGGCTCCTTTTTTAATTTTTTGAGGACCCTCCATACTGTTTTCCACAAGGGCCGCCCTAATGTACATTCCCACCAGCAGTGCGTGAGGCTCCCCTCTTCTCCACATCCTTCTCAACACGTGTTATTTCTTGTCTTTTTGGTAATAGCCATTGTAACACATACGAGGTTGATAGCTCACTGTAGTTTTTATTTGCATTTCCCTGATGATGAGTGATGTCGAGCATCTCCTCATGTGTCTGTTCGCCGTCTGTATGTCTTCTTTGGAGAAACATCTATTCAGATCCTCTGCCCATTGTATAATAGGATGGTGTGGGGTTTTGCTATTGAGTCGTCTGAGTTCTTTGTATCTTTTAGATATTAACCCTTTATCAGATATGTAATTGGCAAGTATTGTCTTCCATTTAATGGGTTGCTTTCCATTTTGTTGATGGTTTCCTTTGCTGTGCAGGAGCTTTTTATTATGACGTCGTCCCACTTGTTCATTTTTTGAAGCTAATGGATTTTTTAAATGAAGTCAGTCAGCTAGGATGCCTTTTATGTGAAAAGTTGGTGGATTCTAATGGGATTTGAGCCCTTTCTCCTTTTAAGGCAGGTCACACCTAAAGTTAAGAGTCCAAAGAATGAATAAGGACTTCTCATAGACCCATCTCATGTCCCCGGCCACCAGCTTCGGCTCATATATACAAGTCGCAGACCTTTGGACTGAAGGTTTCTTTGGTTTTTACTCTATTTTAACCTCTGTCGGAGTGCCTATGAGTATGTAAAACTTCTCTTGGTGCTTTTTCTCCAAGCTGGGGACTGCTGAGTCATTCTTATAACTCAGATTCAAGAGACTTCATTTTGGCCCCATCCAAGCAGGGTGTGCTGTTTTGGTTAAGATCCCATAACTAGGGAAATCTGACTTGATGGTAGTTGGAGGGGTTGGCTTCTTCTGAGGAAGGAATAAGAGAATTTTCCCACAGGAGTCCATGCCAGCTTTGGGCATGCTGATGGTTAGAGCGTAATCCCTGTTGAACGGGAAGAGAAGATGCTCTCTATTACATCGTTCCTGGAGAAAGTGCTCATGAGAAGGGACTGTGATGGCTGTGCATGGAGATGAGGCCAGGATCTGCCCACGTGCTTCCCTCCGTTTGATCTGCATAAAGTGGCTGCTAGCTAGGCAAAAAGAAGATGGTTTCAGTGGGGGCTATGGAGTCATAGAAAAATACGAGGGCTGGATGGAAACTTCTGGGTCTTCTGGCCCAGAAAGTGGTGTTGGAGCAAGCTCTTACCTGTTGTGAGAGCCCATTGGTACGTTTTTGGGAATTCTGTGTGCCAGTGGTAAAATGTAACCATTATTAAAATTAAATTCTATAAATTTAGAGGGAAGTACCTTATATTAAAAACAAAGGTAATTAATACTCAAAACCCATCACTCACTCACAGATGGAAAATTTCCTGATTATTTGACTCTACTTTACTATCATCCATGCCCCTGGGGTTATTTAAGGCTGCGGTATGTGTAGGAGATAAGTTGTCAGGACACTAGCTTGAGATTAGATTCAGGGAAGCTATCTGGAGTGCAGTGAGACAAGTTTTAGCTAGAATGGTGTCCAGCTGACATCGATGGGAAGGTTCATTCTTGAACGGATTTCCTTTGAGCATGTCGCCAGGGCTCCAGCAAATGCTATGCTTCGAAAAAGCCAGCGATTAAATATTTCAGCTGCACTCCCCTGGGCTCAGCCCACTCACTTTTGTATAGGAGACGGGGCTGCAGAGATGAATGGACACTTGTCAAAAGCCCTGCAGTGAAGACCCGGCGGGGCCAAGACCTGGTGGGGCCGAGACCCAATGGTGCCTGTGTCTGGGTGTTCTCTCTCTTACACTGCCAGCGGTGTGCATAGCGAAAGGCGCAAGGGTGAGGGGTCAGATTTAGCTGTGAGCATTTAGCTCCTGGGTTCCTCTGTCACCGGGACTAGGTAATAATCGATTAACGCAGAAATCGTGCGGAGAAAGACACTTCACAGAAATCAGATGCAGTTGCCAGAAGGGTGCTCGTCTGCTTCTGGGTGCTCAGTAAAGGGGACAAGGTGGCGGAGTCCAGATACTGAAATCTGTCCCTAATGTGTGGTGATGAAATTATTGAATGAGAGAATGATTAATGCATGGAACACTTATCACCACCTGGTATTAGGTTATGAATGTATTTGTGAATTTATTTTCTATCTCGCCTGTAAGAATGTAAGCTCCATGCGGGCATGGACCTTGTGGCTGTACGCCCAGCTCCTGACATGGTGCCTGGCACAGAAAGGTGTTCCATAAATATTTTTGAAGGAAGGAAGGAAAGAACGAATGAACCAGTCCTGCCACCTCTTGGTATTGTATAGCTCCATATCGCTGGGGGACGTTTTGACCAGGGGATGATGCCTGGTGGCACCTGGCACAGGGGGTGCATTCCCTATACATCAGGCTATAGGACTGTCAGTGACCATCGTTTATCTTTCTTCCTAGATGACGGAGGGCCGTCGATGTCAAGTACATCTTCTTGATGACAGGAAGCTGGAACTCCTAGTACAGGTAACCGACTTTTGGCCAACGTTCTAAGTTTCTTCTGAGGCTGATGTGGTTGGGACTTTGATTCAGCTGATGGGTGGGGCAGGATATAAACGGTTTTTAAATCTGTATCTGGTAGAATCTAGGAGAGAAGGGCGGCACACCATGGTATTTTTGTGTGTGTGATTGCTATTTTTGTTCATTCTGTTTCTTTGTACACCACGCCTACGGCATTCAAGGCCAGATGTATATCTGACCTATTGTTGTAAATCTCTAGGAAAGGAAATTCCACAACTGCCATTAGGGATGTCTACTTGCAGGAGGTAACTAGAATATAATGTAAATGACTCTTGCTGCAGCTGGAACTGACGTGGTCATCTTCCCTGCTCCGAGAACAGAAAACCATAGGCTGTTTCCAAGTGAATCTTTCATAGGTGTGGGGAAAGAGGCAGTCTCTTTGCTGTCTCCCCTCCAAGGGCCGAGTAGCCCCTATCCCATGTGTCCACGTTGCATCACTCTTGAACATCTATGTGTCCATGGATATGTAGGAAATCAGTCAGTCCATCTACAAACTTTGCACCCACCCATCAGAATCAGAGAAGTCAGAGCAGTATTAGAATCATAGATCCTGGCCTTGTTCGGCTTACTCTCGAAAGAAATCATCATTATACCTAGAGCCCTAAGGAATCACAGAGTTGCCCAACTTGATTTAAAGAACTTAATTCCAAATCTGTTGTTCAACTCCAACTTTTGGAACTGTATTTGCTTGAAATTCTCAAATGTCCCTTATATTCTTAGAGCAGGCTCCTCATTATCCAGAACATTTTGCCAAAGACTCTAGTTCATCAGTAGGTTGAAATGACACCTGCATGCTCATTCACTGGGGGGATGATACTGCTGCAATGGGAAGATTTGCATAGAAATACTCTTATCTTGTGTCCCCTCCTATGTGCTGCTTGGATTTGAAAATGTTCGAATTGCTAACTGTAAAGGAGTTAATACTTTAAATTAGATTTAAATTATAAAGGCAACGTAGGAAACAGAAAGTAGGAAAAAGCTCATAATCACAGCCCACTCATTTACCTTCTAGTCTCATTTGAGCAAATTTCTTTCCAGCATTTTTCAGATTTCTATTTCTTAAGTGGTTGTAATTGTAATGTGTGTAATTCTGTTTTATTTTTCCACCTAACATTGTCTTTCATTGGCATTTTCTAAGTTACTATAAGTTCATCTTTGTTAATATCAGCATAAATTCCAAAAACGGATATGCCATTTTTTTCTAATCGTTCACTCATTTGGGCACATTTAAGGCTTTTGTTTGTTTAACAGTTTTTCCACTGTTACCAGTAAACGCTGCCATTAATTTACTCATAGGTACAGAGTTCTTCCATGTTTTGGATTATGTCCTTATTAGGCTAGATTCCAAGACTTACGGTCTTATTAAGAGTCAAACTTGTGGTTTGGATTTGGGGGGTGAGGAGAGGCAGAGACAGGAACTGTAGAGTGAGCAAGATCTCTTCCGTTGGCAAAATTACTGACAAAGCATTTGGAGCTTTCAGTGGTTAAGAAACAGCATGAAGAGTTTGTAGGAGAGTGGTCCAGTGTTTTTTAGATGCTTTTTAAAAATATGTATATATCAACACTTAGAGGCTTAGAAAGCAACCGCTCTCTGAAATAGGAAATGGGACCTCAAGTGGTAGTGAAGTTATGGTCTGTTGGCCAGCCTGTCTCGGGAAGATGTGAACCAGGGCATTGAAAGTGAACTTGAATCACAGAAAAGATATTTAGTTACCACTGTGTGCAGCTTTGGAAGGCTCATCCTCAGTCCTTCACAATGCAGAAGATGTTGAATTAGGACAAGTGAGAGAAGTCCTACTCTGCCCACCCCCTTCGGAACACACATCACGTGTTACTCCCTCTTTCTAGAACCCGCACTCCTGTGCCTGGCTGCTTTCTGCTAAGCCTCCAGTTCACAGCTTAGAACGCACTTCCCCGCAAGTTCTTGGCCCTCCCTGTGCCACCTCCCCCATGGGTCGCCTTCGTCCTTCACGGCGCTGTCACGACTCAGTGTTACCACTCACTGTCCCTGCCTCTGTACTCTATTGCCCAGAGCCACCAGCAGTTTGAGGGCAGGGTCTGCGTCATGATCCCTGTGTATCCCCAGCACCCATCCCAATGCCTGGCACAAATGTCACTAAACAAATCCTTGTGGAATGAAAGAACGGGCTAATCCTAAAATGCCTTGGTATTATTTCCCCAAAGGACTTTTTGTCGTAGAACCAATTGCTTGGCAGGGGATTTAGTTTCGCACAAAAAAACTATAGATAAAAAAAGGAACACTTCTAAACTCCGTTCGGCGTGATTACAAAGTGGACTTCAGCAAAACATAGAGGAGCAAGGTTAAAACCATTGGACAAACACCAAGTTAAATATGACTTTTCTTTCTCCTCTACAAAGTTCTCTTGTCCCGGATTATGTTCTTTTTTTTTATTAATGATTTTTTTTATTATATTATGTTAATCACCATACAGTACATCCCCGGATTCCGATGTAAAGTTCGATGCTTCATTAGTTGCGTATAACACCCAGTGTACCATGCAATACGTGCCCTCCTTACTACCCATCACCAGTCTATCCCATTCCCCCACCCCTTCCCCTCTGAAGTCTTTTTTTTTTTTTTTTAAAGATTTTTTATTTATTTGACAGAGATAGAGACANGAGACAGCCAGAGAGAGAAGGAACACAAGCAAGGGGAGTGGGAGAGGAAGAAGCAGGCTCATAGAGGAGGAGCCTGACATGGGGCTCGATCCTATAACGCCGGGATCACGCCCTGAGCCGAAGGCAGACGCGTAACCGCTGTGCCACCCAGGCGCCCCCCCTCTGAAGTCTTCAGTTTGTTTCTCATAGTCCATAGTCTCTCATGTTTCATTCCCCCTTCTGATTACCCCCCTTTTCTTTATCCCTTTCTTCCCCTACCGATCATCCTAGTTCCTATGTTCCATAGATGAGAGAAATCATATGATAATTGTCTTTCTCTGCTTGACTTATTTCACTTAGCATTATCTCCTCCAGTGCCGTCCATGTTGCAGCAAATGTTGAGAATTCGTTCTTTCTGATAGCTGAGTAATATTCCATTGTATATATGGACCACAGCTTCTTAATCCAGTCATCTGTTGAAGGGCATCTCGGCTCCTTCCATGATTTGGCTATTGTGGACAATGCAGCTATGAACATTGGGGTGCATATGGCCCTTCTCTTTACTACGTCTGTATCTTTGGGGTAAACACCCAGTAGTGCAATGGCTGGGTCATAGGGTAGTTCAATTTTTAACTTTTTAAGGGACCTCCACACTGTTTTCCAGAGTGGCTGTACCAACTTGCATTCCCACCAACAATGTAGGAGGGATCCCCTTTCTCCACATCCTCTCCAACAATTGTTGTTTCTTGCCTTGTCTATCTTTGCCATTCTAACTGGCGTAAGGTGGTATCTCAGTGTGGTTTTGATTTGAATTTCCCTGATGGCTAATGATTTTGAACATTTTTTCATGTGTCTGTTAGCCATTTGTATGTCTTCATTGGAAAAGTGTCTGTTCATATCTTCTGCCCATTTTATGATTTGTTTATTTGTTTCTCGTGTATTGAGTTTGAGAAGTTCTTTGTAGATCTTGGATACCAGTCCTTTATCTGTGGTGTCCTTTGCAAATATATTCTCCCATTCCGTGGGCTGTCTCTTAGTTTTTTTGACTGTTTCCTTGGCTGTGCAGAAGCTCTTTATCCTGATAAAGTCCCATAAGTTCATTTTATCTTTTATTTCTCTTGCCTTTGGAGATGTGTCGTGAAAAAGGTTGCTCTGGCCGATGTCATAGAAGTTGTTGCCTATGTTCTCCTCTAGAATTTTGATGGATTCCTGTCTCACATTGAGGTCTTTCATCCATTTGGAGTTTATTTTTGTGTATGGTGTGAGAGAGTGGTCAAGTTTCATTCTTTTGCATGTAGCTGTCCAATTTTCCCAGCACCATTTATTGAAGAGACTGTCTTTTTTCCACCGGATGTTTTTTCCTGCTTTATCAAAGATTAGTTGCCCAAAGAGCCGAGGGTCCATTTCTGGGTTCTCTATTCTGTTCCATTGGTCGATGTGTCTGTTTTTGTGCCAGTACCATGCTGTCTTTGTGATCACAGCTTTGTAGTACAGCTCGAAATCCGGCATTGTGATGCCCCCAGCTTTGTTTTTCCTTTTCAACAGTTCCTTGGAGATTCGGGGCCTTTTCTGGTTCCATACAAATTTAAGGACTATTTGTTCCAGTTCTTTGAAAAATGTCCTCCGGTATTTTGATCGGGATAGCATTGAAAGTGTAGATTGCTCTGGGTAGCATGGACATTTTAACTATGTTAATTCTTCCACGGATTATGTTCTTTTAACAAAATCCTTTCTAAAGGGAACCGCTCTTCTCAAGTTCATTTGGACCCGTGCTAGGTTTTTCAGAGAACAAAGCATTTGGATCCCATACTTCTCTTTTTATACCGTAAGTCCATAGAGTAACAACCTTGCAGATTCACTTACCCTTCAGTCACCAAAGTATATTAAGTGCAGAACGTTTTGCTGTCGTTGCTCTGAAAAACAATTTCAGAGTATTTGTAAAAAGTCTGAGATGAAGAAACGCCCTTAGTCCTGTGATCTGGAGTTGCGGAGATTGGGCGGGGTGGGTGTTGACCCATCAAGGTTTGTAAGATGGAGAGGCAGGTTTGGAGGAAGTGTCTTTCTCCCACAGAGGAGCAAGTGGATTTACACAAGAGGGGCTGACATTAGAGATAGTGGCAGAGGTGGGAGGTTTAGTGTTTCAACCACTGTTAGGGTAAGATGATGCATCGAAGACTACACCTCACAAAACTCTGACACATGAAAGAAGAGCAGGGTGACTTGGAATCAGCAACTAACAAGGATTCCCTCCCACCAGAAGGCTTCTGGTAACCAGACACCCATAGAGATCATTTCCTACAGTGGGGTAGACCTGGCCCCTATGACTGTAACATTTCCCTTCTTCGGGTTATAGAGCAAAATGGCCATAATCCCAACATATAATACTTCTTATAAAGCCCTTTGAGATTACCGAGCAGAATCTGTGCTTCCAAATCCCTGATTGCCCTGAGTAAATCCCACATTACCCTTACAGGGCAAAGGGCAAAGGTCAAGAGTGCACATATTAGGGTTTAATATTTGAAAGGTTCATCTCGAAATCCACAGCCAGGTCCCCGGTACCCACAACATTACCACATGACTCCATAAGTCCTTAAATTCCACTTAAGGTCAGTGGGAACGGTGATGAGCTTTCAGCAACAAAACGAAGCCTCCAGCCTCAGTCATCTCTGTGCAGCCACATCACCCTCCCATCCAGCCTGGAGACAGTGTCATTTGCCCTGTCGCCCAAAATTGTTTCAGCCAGTCAGAAATGTCCTCGAAAAAGCCTGCATCAGGATGAGAGAGGCTGCCATCATGCATGTCTCTCTGTCAACCTCTTCCTGATGCTTCTATAGCCAGCCAAGAGGGTGTTGTGAATGTTTTGCAGTAAAGTAAAATTCTCAAGTCTTATCTTCATATGGTTATTTCTTTAAAATTAGTTTCTCCATTTTTCCCCCACATTTTTAGGTGAGCATTTTGAAAGCCACGAAAGGGAAATGTGTGTTAGCCTTAGTGAGAATAATTTAAATAAGACCAAGAAAAATTTCCTGACAGTGAGGGTCAGTAGATGGAGTCCTGGAAACAGTTAATAAGGAAGGTCCCGGGCTCTTTCTCTTGAATTTCTTAAAAATAGAATAGATTTTCACTTGATTGGAATGGCTGAGGTGTGGCCCTTCCTTATTAGGTTCTCTTGAGGCTTATGACATTACGTGGCATCCTCTCTCACAGGAAGACAGGCCGGCACAAGAAAAACAGACGTGTGCCTTCTCCTTGTTTCCAGGCTTTGCCCCAGCCTTGTAGATGAGGAGATGTGATGCTCTGCTGGCAGGAATTCTTTCCCAGAATCCTCTCCACCCCCAAGACTGCTGCAATGAACCCCACTTTTTGTTTTGTTCAGGAAGCTGCCCCATCATGTCACAAGCATCCTTGGACCGCCAGGTCTGACCCAGTCTCTCAGTGGCCATTGGCAGCCCTTTTGTCATCATCCACTTCTGTTAAAAATAGAGGAACAGAGTGCCCTGTGATTCTGAGAAGTGGAGCAAACTTAGGCTTTTTTTCCTGGAGAACGAGAGATCGTAGCTGGGTTAGTGTTGTAATGACACGGTATCCCTAATTCTGAGAAGGCCAGTGGGACAGAAACATCAGGAAGGCTCTAGAACTGGACTGTGTCATGCAGTGGCAACGTTTGAAATGTGGGCAGTCCACACCAACTCGAAGTGTAAAATACACACCCAGTTCTGAAGGTTTCCTATGAAAACAAAAAGTAAAACATCTTATTAATGATTTTTATATTGATGATTCCATGTTGAAAATGAAGTGTTTGGGGTATAATAAGTAGGTTAAAGAAAATAGGTCCTTGAAATTAATTGCCCCTTGTTTAATAGGACTACGAAAAGCATCTTATTTCATATTGAGTTTACATTTGCGGCTGACATTGTGTTTCTGTTGGGCAGCTATCTCTAAAGGATAGAGAGAAGATCATTTAAACAAGAGGAGAGATTGTGGACACAATCCAATTACCCATATTTAATGCTGGATGTCGTCTGCAAGAATGACCACATTTTATAGTTCCTCATAGACTGTCGCTGGGGTGTATCTTATCTAATTTTTATTTTGACTGTGTAAAGCCGGGGGTAATTCAGATGAGGAAACAGAAATTCAGGAAGGTCAAGTAATTCGCTAGCGGTCCCACAGTAGTAGTAGTATAATACAGCTTGAACACAGGGTATATCCTGACGTCTCTGTACTGCGGACCCGGCACATGGGAGAATTCACCTGTAACGTGGCCGCTATGCTGGCCCGCAGCACCAGCATCGGAAGTGACTGGAATTAAAGGCTTTGACCCCCATCTCAAGTCTAGAACCAATGATGGGCTTACCCAGGTCATTTCATTTCTTTGAGCTAAGTTCCTCATCTGTCTGGTGACCATCTGAACATGTGCACACGTGGTGAAGGATTTCCACATCAGGTGTCTGCCTCGGGGCATCGGGTGTGGAGGAAACAAGCCGCAGCAGATGAGACCTTCTGATCATTTTTCTCTGTCTGACCACTGTGCTGGTGATACTCCCACTTAGAGGTTCAGGAAGTTAACTGTGGTCCCTGAGTCAAGCAGCATGGAGGGCAAAGTAAATATTCTGGCCTAAAATGGGCTTAAAAAAGAAAAAAAACTATAAAAAATCTGGTACTCTAATAACAATGCTACTAGAATAAATGAACAGACTCTCTGTGTGTGCACACCCCTACATGCACACGCACCCTCACACCATCCTCAGCTGCTTCTGTGGCTAAGGATGTTCTTCTGTAAAAAATAATTAAAAAAAAAAAAAAAGAAAATGCAAGGGACTGTTTTCTACCAAGTAAACCAGGAATTTCCCCAAAGCACGTGCTGCCAAGAAAAAAGAAAAAACAGCTGATTCCCTATCTGCTCAGCTGGGAAGGGTGGTGACTCTGCTTGCTGGCCCATCCGACGAAGCGTGAACCAGGTCTGCCATCTGCTCCTGTCTGGTCTGAAGTCACCAGGAGGGACAGCGTCAGCCAGGAATGGGGAGCCATGTGCAGACTGAGGGCCTCGGTGTGAGGAACCTTCTGCCCGGGACCTCCCAGGCCACCAGGGCACCTCAGAAAACAAGAGCCAGAAGGGTGTCAGGCAGCCCTGCTTTGGGCCGACCTCAAACTTCACCACAATTGCCATCATCATTTCCAAGGCTCCCCTTTGCAAAGCTGGGTCCTTCCTCAAATGAGTCAAACAGATGTCTTTGCGGCCCCTGGAGGCGGCTGGTAATATTTAATATTTTAAAGGCACATGACAAAGCAAACCAATGTTAAGGTGTAGATTAGAGGCAGATAACACAAGGGAAATTCTACGTGTAATCCAGCGTTTATTTAGTGGCATGGCAGAATGAGAAATAGTCCATAATGCATAGCCTTGGGTGACACAAGCAGCTAAGGAGGCTCCCTCTTGGCATGGAGGGAGGGACCCGTACATCTCCCTTCGCCAGCAAGGGCTGTGATGGAGAAATTGGTGAGCTGTGCTCTGGTTGAGAACAAAAGAGAATCTCAGTCTCCCTGTGGGGCAGTGATGGAGGGAGGAGTGTCAGGATCTAGCAGATTGATGCAATCATCGAGGGACCCCCGCCCCCAACACACAAGCGCACACAGCTCCTGGACCAGACAGCTCATCCAGGCGCATAGTAAGGGGAAGAGGCTGTCTGGGGCTAAGGGGGCGGGTGTGGGGGGGTAGTCCACGCTCTGGTTGCCAAGCAGCAACCCCTTCTTCCCTCCCCTCCCCCACCTGACCCTCCCTCCGAATACCGCCCCACCCCCATTCTCCCTGGATGTTAATTTTAACCAGTTTGAAAATGTATTAGCTGGAACCATTTGAATTGGACAATTTGGGGCCAACTTTGTCCTACAGAAGGGACAATTTCATACGGTTCACGCACCACATGGGATGGAGAATGAGGGAAGGAAGAGGGAGATGGTGCAGCTCCTGGCCTTCCAGGAACGACCCTCCAGAAAGTTGATGTTATGTTTTCGCTTTGGTGTCCCTGCTGAGTTATTTTTTTTTCTTTGATCCCTTGACAAAAATCATTTCCACATATTCTCCATAGTCTCCCAGTAGGAGTGTTGGCAGATAAAGGAATCTCAGGAGATGGCTGTAAACCACGGGCTCCTAGTTTTTTGTCGCTTTGCTCAAGAGGGGTAAGAAAGGTGGGGCGGGGGCGGGGGGAGAGAGATTAAAACAAATGTAACGCACAATGCAGTTCAGCAAAATGGGAGTAGTTGTGTTTCCAGGGGAAGGACACACATACGTGCACACACCCCTAAGAAGAGTACGGCTCTGGAGAGAAAAGGGGGGCCATCTGGAAGGGATGGCATCACAGAAATCTGGGAATTAGCAGATCTGAGTGTTTTTTGTTTTTTATCCATAACTCACAGATTGGTGTTTGGCACATTGCTCCATTCAGATACTTGCTCATTTGGTAAATCTCTGTTGTTGGTCTACCAACGGACGCTGCAGATCCGAGAGCCTCCCTTTGGGGCAAGAGGTTATGTCTAGAGGGGAGAAATTATTCAGGTTGTAAGACTTCTTACAAATCCAGGGGTGGGGTGGTTCGTCTTCCTGAAATGGGCTGCGTGTTCTCTCCACCTCCCTCCTGTGGTTGGGCCGCCTCTTGCGCACAGCTGTGCCAACCGCACCCTGTCCTCCTTTGTAAGGAGGACAGATCTGTTCATTCTCGCAGCCCTGCTGCTCCTGGTCCCACCCTGCCCGAAGATGGAAGGAAGAAGGGAAACAGCTCTCCTGAGAAATACAGAGTTGTCAGGCAGCCAGGGGTGGCGGAGCAAGGAATCGAAAAGTCGGGGAAAATCTCAGCTGCTGTATACTTTTCTCCGACTCTCCCACTCTTCCTTCCCCATAGCCCTTCATGCTCTCTGCTTTCCTGTTCCCTCACTAGGTCCAGCAAAGAACTAACAATTTGCTGTCAAAGCAACACGGGAGATTTCCAAACCTCGCCAAAGCCCCAGTCACATACCTCAGCTGCCTGCTGGGTATATGTAAGTGGCAACCTAGGTGGCAGCTCGTGCTCCTCACCCCCAGCCCACACACGCCCCCACCCTCGTCAAGCCCACATCACGTTCTCCTTGCACCTTCTTTGAACATGAGCCCACCACTCTCCCAAGGCAACCAAGCTCCTATTTTGACTTATGGCTCATTCCATCCCTATCCTGAAGCGTAACCAGGTCTTTTTCTTCCTCCAGTTCTCATGACCCTTAGATAGACAGTCACCACCACCTGGCTTTGACATTGTCACCGCTGTTTGCTTGGAGTCCTGCAGCAGCCTCGTCACTGACCTCCGTAATTCCATGCTTTGGCCATTCCAGTTGGTCCTGTACAACACACTCAGATTATTCTTCCAAAATGACTGCTGTGTGACGTCTCTGCTCAGAAGCTGTCAGTAATTCATTCTGTTTGAGTTCCTCTGTTGGACTCTCCTGTCCCTCCATAATCTGACTCATCCTTCTTACAAGAGCAGTATATTGAAGGCATGAAGAGTGTAGTGTTGCCCCTCACTGTGTCCTCTCTGGGTGTGCCCTAGGGGGTTGTAGTCACCAACCTCAGCCCAGAAGAGCTGGTGTCCTGCATTTTACAACTGCGGGGACTTGTATCCATAATCCCAGACGGAAGCAACCATGTGACCCCACAGTAGTCCTTGAAACCAGTGGTTCTCCAACTTCTCTTACATGTAGAATCCTCTGTCCAGTACATGTAAATGGAGGAGGTCTGAATCCCACCTGCCATCCACCGCTTCTTACAGCAATTCACCTGAGGGGTCTCTGTAGACCCCTCGGGGCTTGGAACTTACTATTCTAGATAGAAAGCAGATGACAGAAAATATAAGTATGCCTTGCTTTATGCAAATGCATGCATTCCTGAACAGTTAAGTGTAAATCAAATTTTAATTACATAAGCCATCTTTTAAATGCTATGAGAGACTTTATAATGTAGTGATTAATCATCACATTAGCTAATTGAGCACTTCTTTCTGTACCAGACTCTGGTCTAAGTGCTTCCTGGGTGCTAAATCATCAGGTGATAATCACCTCCACAACTCTAGAAGGTGGGAACTGTCACTCTTCCCATTTTGCAGATGAAGACATTCAGGCACAGAGAAGTTAAGTAACTCATTCAGTGTGACCCAGCTAGTGAAGAATAGAGACCTGATTCAAAGTCAGGCCATGTGACTCCAGAGTAAGCCTGACTTCAGCACTCTGAGAGCGCAGGCTGTGGAGCCAGACGGCCTGGCTTCAAAACTGGACCAGAATTCAAAATTGGCCAGAGCCACGGGGTTCCTAACTCCAAATCTCAGTAGCTCCATCACCTTGGCCAATTAAGCAACCTCTTTGAACTTCGGTCTCTTTACCTGTAACCCGGGAAGTATAACGGTCTCCAGTCTTCCTGCTGTAATTTTATCTGTAAATGGACACTACTGGCATCCTAGTGTCGTGGTGAGGTTTCATAGATTCGAACGTGGAACGTGCTCAGCAGACTTCCTGGAACCTCATAGGCACTGTCTTAGCCTGGCATCAGGTACCCAGGCCAGACCACTTAGTAGCTCCGGTAATCTGGACAAGCCAGGCGCCTTTGCTACATCATCTGTAGAATGGGAATGTAAACTACCTCTGCCTTTTGGGGGAAATGCTGCTTGATTTCCTGTGCTGTCACTCCTAATAATTTGGTCTTCATGATGACCCTGTGCAAGGCTTTATGGTGTATTTGTGGATTTCGTGTAAATTCACGTGACCGTGATGGGTTGACTCTCAAATGTCTTCACTGCTTCACCTTCCGGGCTTCCCTACACATCATCCCCTAGTGTTTTCATAGACACCGGTTAGCAGTGCTAATCCTCCCAATGTCATCTGTAACTCATGACAAGGTCACGTGAGGACAGGCAGGATACGTATGGATGTGTATTCATGTAGAATACCGATAACCATTTACATCAGTGAATTTGGTTTTGACCTCCAAGTATGTCAAAGCATGCTATGCTAACCACTTACCATTCTTGGAGAGAAAATAGAAAAAAAATGCTTTTGATGGTTGCAGCCCAGTAGATAATGAGTGACCCTATCCTGACTGCTTTATGTCAGAGTGACGCTAGCGCACAATTATATACAAATGGATCGTATTGGCTGTGATATGTGGGAAGCTAGGACCAAAGGCAAATCCTTTCCCTTGTAGACAAGTTAGTGATTGGTTTCCCAGCCCACTACTCACGAACTCAGCTGCTCTCAAGTTCACATACGAAGTCATGTTTCCCATTAGGGGTCGGATCCTTTACCGAGGTGGCAGCCTGCTAGCCAGATTTTGTAGTGCACAGTGGGGTGGACGATTTGGGGCATTTAGATGTGTTCAGTGCAACTGAGGCTCAGAAGAACACATGCCTCGCCAAGCCTGCTGGATCCTCGCAGCCTTTGATGAAACCCGGGAGAACCTCATGGCTCCCGAAAGGCCTGACAGCCAGTTCAAAACCGGTCAAAATTTTATTCTTAAAGGGAAGAAAATTTTAACATCCCATGCAGAGCCCTTTGAGGGCGGCAATAGATCCAGACAATGATCCTTACATTTTAAAGTGTTGATAGAGTCTAGGGTATATTACAACATTAAAGTGGGCCATATGTCGGGATCATAAAAATCCCATCAGGCTTCCTTTACGTTAGCCTTCCTTCCTTCCTTATAATAGGGTTTGTGATTTATAAGATAACAGAAGGTATCATTGCATTCCTACAAAGGCCTGTGTGAACTGCAGTGACCCTGCAGATGACCTCAGTTCTCTGCATTGTTTTACTGCATATCTGCAAGAGCCAGAGAGGTATGGGGAGACCACCGCCTTCTCACCCGCCTTTTGGAGATTAATAAAATGATACATATACTAGTGAATACTGTGATATCAGAATGCCTTTAGCATTCAGTTGGCTCTCTCAAATACATGCGTACATATACCCACACAACACGTAAATCTTGGGGAGTAGCTCTGCTGTGGAACCCTACATTCAACAGCAGTGCCCTCACCAAATTGTACTCAGAAGCATGGAGAGAAATACTGATGTTTCCATTCAGCTTCACTTTGTTTGAGCACAGTGAAATCAAACGCCGTCGATTCTAAGGAAAATCTGCATTCTCCTTGACTTGCGTCCTTCCCGGCCATACTTAGACTGGTCATGGACTAGCTGCTGCCACATCTTCACAGAGCAATGTGGGAAAGCAGGAAAGGGAGTTGCTCCTCTCATTAATTCTTTTTTTCATGGAGAAAAAACCTTCCCAGATGGCCTTCCCCATCCCTCATGTCCCTGCTCCACCCCAGACCAGAGTTGGTTTCGTTTGCCCTGTCTGGCCCAGTCACTGACAAAGGAGGTTGGATTAATGTAATTGGCTTAACTCGGTGATTCTCACAGTGTGGTCCTGGATGGGCAGCATCAGCATCAGTCAAGAACATGGTAGAAATGCCACTTCTCAGGCTCCACCCCGAATGGAGCCAGAATGTGAGCCAATATGGTCAGGCTCTGGAGCTTGTGTGTATTCAGGCAGTAGCATTGAGGCTCATCTTCCTGGAGCTTTCCTCCGTGGCTCACAGCTAGGCCCACTGTGATGCAGTAGTTCCCAGACTTTGGCATTAAGGGACCAGAAAATTTAAAGATAAAGGGAAGGTAGGACTGGAAAGTCTGTTTTTTGCCAAGTTAAGTGTATTAAAAAATATTGCAGACTGCTTTTATCTTCATTTGTATAATAAAAAAAAAAGAGAGAAACACACCAAATGAATAGGAAAACAATAAAAAACAGTTCTTAAATAGGATGCATTTAAGTGTACAAAAATTTACATCTATTAATCGTATTTTCCTTGTTGTGCTTCTGACCTACAGACAGATGTACTGGGGCTTAGGAGCCATTGATGTGATAAAAGCTCACACTTAGGCCAAAATCAGATCCAGGTTTGAATCCTGGCTCTCTTCTCCCATGTAGATGGTATGTGGCCTTGGGAAATGTTTACCTTTATGAACCTCAGCTTTGTCGTTGCTAAAATAGGAATTATAGTAACTACCCTGCAGGAGACTGTGATGAGTAGTACAGATAATGGAGCCAAGTACCCTAGTCTTGGGTGCCCAGTGAATGGTAACTGCTGTCATCAAAAAGTTGAACAATGTTGAACAGGTGAACAAATGGATGAATAGCTATCAGATGAAGACTTCTCCTTTCTTCAGTTTGTGACCTCTGTCCTCATTTATTTGTGACAGAAGAAACAACCAAACTATTTTTCAGTGAATCCAAGTGTGTGAACTAGATGATACTCCAAAAAAGACAAAGAGGAATGTAAGAATGGGGCACAGACTCACCGTTGATTATTCTTGGGATAATCATTTAATTTGCTAAAATTCAGCCAGCCTTGGGCTTAGTTGTTCCTTGGCCTCCCAACACTTCTGTCTTCACGTGCTCGGCTGCATAATAACAGCCAATCTGTAACTGACAAAGCCTTTAGTTGCGAAATCACAAGGGGACATGGCTCCACGTGCGGAGGGAGTGGGTGAGAGTGGATGGGTGCTATGCTGCATTGCGGCTCTGGCACTAAGCACAGGGACTCAGTGCAGACTGTACACGTTCCCAATTAGATGACCCTCCCTCCAGAGGCCAGCTGTAAGTTCAAGGATCCCCACGCCCCCTGCACTTCTGACCAACTGTCTATAACTTTGGGAGTTCTCATGACCCCCAGTTTGATAATTCATTAGAATGACTCACAAAACTCATTAAAGCATGATATTTATGGTTATACAGTTTTATCATAAAGAATATAAACCCAGACCCACCAGTGAAGAGAGACAAAGGGTGAGGTCTGGAAGGGTCCTGAATGCAGATCTTCGTGCACTCTCCCCAGAGATGCATTGCCCTCCTGGTGCATCAATGTGTTCACCAACCAGGAAGCTCCACCAAGCCTCAGCGTACAGAGATTTTATAGGGTTTCATTATATAGGCTTTTTTTTTTTTAGTGAAATATAATTGATATATAACATTGTGTAAGTCTAAGGCATACAAGATATTGATTTGGTGCATTTATATATCGCAGTATGTTTACCACTATAGTGTTACCTAACACTTCTATCATTTCACATAATTGCCATGCCTTTTTTTTACTATAGTCACCATGCCCAGAACTTACTCATCTTTTAGTTGCAAGTTAGTACCCCTTAACAACATCTCCCCAGTTCCCCTACCCTCCAGCTTCTGTTAACCACTATTCTACTTCCTGTTTCTATGAGTTTGGCTTTTTTAGACTCTCCATGAAAGTGAGAACGTACAAATTTGTCTTTCCCTGTCTGGCTTATCTCACTTAGCATAATACCCTCAAGATCCATCCACATTGTTGCAAATGGCAGGATTTCCTTCATTTTCAAAACTGAATAGTATTCCATTATGTGTGTGTTGTGTGTGTATATACATCATATCTTCTTTATCCATTTTTCCATCAACCGACACTTAGGTTGTTTCCATGTCTCAGCTGTTGTAAATACTGCTGCCATAAACATGGGAGCACAGGTATCTCCTTAATACCCTGTTTCATTTCCTTTGGATATGTACTCAGAAATGGGATTGCTGGATCAGATGGTAGTTCAGTTTTTAATTTTTTGAGGCACCTCCATGCTTTTCCATAGTGGCTTTACATTCCCACCAACAGTTAGATAAATGTAGTTGACTGAATCATTGGCCGTGTGATTGGACCCCGTCTCGAGAGGTTGTAGGTTGGGCTGAGAGCATGCCATGCAGAGCCCCAGCCCTCTAATCATGTGATTGGTTGCTGGGGGTGACCAACCCCAATCTGAGTCATCTCATTAGCATGAAGTCAGGTGTGATTCAGGGGCTTGTGAGTATCAAAGACACTCCCCTACTGGGGAAATCCAAGGATATACAGCCTACCTATCAGGAATCGGGGATCAAAACAAATCCTTTGTTATACAATAATAGTTAATGAGGCAGGCATCCAAAATCTGAAGGCTTGTTCCAAGATTGTTGAAACAAGACCAGAGTTAGCTTATGAAGTCTCTACTGCCCCCAAGCATGAACTTGGACATCAGACCACTCTTTAACTGTGTGCCTCTCTTGATTGCTCAGGCCTCCATAATGAAATACCCATAGACTGGGTGGTTTAAACAACAGGAATTGATTTCTTCACAGCTCTGGAGGCAGGGTTGGTTTTGCCTGAGGTCTCCTTGGCTTGCAGTTGGCCATCTTTGTGTTTCCTCCCATGGGCTTTTCTGTGTGAGAGCTTCCTTGGTGTCCCTTCCTCTTCTTATAAGGGCCCTGATCCTACTGCATTAAGGCCTCACCCTTATGGTCACATTTAACCTTAATGACCTTTTTAAAGACAGTCACATTGAGGGTGAGGACTTGAACATATGGATTTGGGAGACACAATTCAGTTTGTAACAGTGTTTTTGACTCTTTAAGGCTGGGAATCGATTTTTTTTTTTGGGGGGGGTTAGGAAAGTAAGTAAAAGAAAAGGAAAGTAGATAATGATTCTTTCTTCAAACGGCAGTTGTGAGGCATAAAAGCAATAGAGTGTGTGAGCTGCCCACCACAGCCGTCCTGAGGGAATGCAGCAGGCTTCCTACCATCATTTGTGTAGGGACACCCTGGTGTGCTGCCTGGATGGTTTCTCACCTGGGACGTGAATGCTTCATGAGGCTGTTTCTCTGTTTCTGGCTTGGGAGGCTAGAGTCACACTCCGGCTGGGTGTTTCCAGAGGGAGTCAGAGCTGGCTCTGCACATGCCAACTGGAACCTGAGCCATTGCTCTGGTGGTAGTGTCTGCTACTTCCTGATCTCAGTCACCATAAAACATGGGTGACTGCTCCTAAGTCTTCCTGCCCCTCCTCCCCCTGGGTGAGCCAGGAAACTGTATGCCATGAGCTGTTATGGCCTGGGTTTGATGAGCACTGAGCCAGCTGTCTTTGACATAGCAATCTGGAAAAGCACACGTCTTAATCTTAAACCCTCATGTTCTGTAAACTTAAAGGAGAAAGAAAAGAGAAGAATGTTCATTGCACCCAAAGCCAAATTATCTGGGACCTCACTGAAAACCTTAGAACTTTACAACTGTATCTACAGACTCAGATTTATCTCAGTGGACATTTTAGGGCAGAAGCCTGTTGGCTGAGATGACCACCGAGGAGGGTCATTTAAAAAGTATTTCCTTGGAAATATAATTCCCTTAGTCTTCTGTCCAGATGGATAACTAAATACACGGTGACCTCCTCCAAATGTCTTGAGAAATGGTTCTTCCAGTTGGACCCTAAAGTTTTGTTAATTATTGTGTTTATCTGTTTTATCAATGGATGGCTTTATTCAATGTCACGGTCATGGTCCATATTTTGGATGGTATCATAAGGAAAATAGGCACTGTCTCATCCCCTGCAAGCTTACAAGGTAAAGAACAGTCAGATATGTAGAAGACAATTCAGAGAAGGAATGATAGGACTAACCAAGAACTTCAGCACAGAGAGATGAGTTACGGAATCAGACCACGATGATGCCTTGGAATTCAGAGATGTTCCCCTGATGTTTCGAAGAGTGGCATGAGCAGAGAAGTGGTTACGCTCTGTCTTTCCTGAAGAGGATGATTTTCAGTGGCAGTAAGCGTGGTCTCCTCTTCTGTCCTCTTTAAAGGTGCTCCCTGGGTGGGTTACCGTAGAGGCTGGAGACAAATTCCTGACGGCTCTGCTGTGGTCAGAACATGGAGCAGAACGGAGAGTGAGGGGGTGGACAGGAGGCGCCCGGCGGTGCTGTGTGACCAGAGTCATGCTGTTTGTCGGAACACCTAGCAGAGAGGGGGATGGGGATTTGAAGGGAAGAAGGCAGGAAGTCACGCAGCACACTCACACGTTTCTTACTGATGAATGCAGGGTTATGTGGTCAGAGTGGGAGCACCAGCTGAACGTGTGTGTTATGCCAACACAGGGGCGAGAGTAAGGAGTACTATTATCCAAGGATATAAAAAAGATCCGAAGCTGCCCATTTTGACCAACTGTTAGAAAAATCACAGTGGCTGAAAACATGACCCTCTGATCCTTTGCAATTAACCTTTGCAAACTGCTGGCATCCTGATTTATGGAAATCTCTGAACAGTTTCGTTAAACAGGGTCAAGAATCTTGGCTGGAATTCTTGGATTCTTGGTGTGTGATACGGGGAAGTGGTGATTCCGAGCCTGGTTGGGACTCCAGGATCCCAGTGTCAGGGCCCTTGATCCTCCTGCTGGGCTCAGCCCACCATGCTTCAGAAGAAGTTTCTTTCCAGCTCAGTGACCATATTAAAGGAAAGAAAAAGAAGGCAGCTCGGTTGGTTTAAACTTGTATTACTAGTTTTGGATGGTCCTTTCAAAAGCTCACCCCGCTTGAGGAAACCATTTCCTGAACTATCGTTCCCAAAGATGTGCTCCATGGAACATGAGGCCCAGAAGGTTCTCCATGAGGAGAGGGTTCTGTGTGAAGTAAGTTTGAGAACTGCCTTACAGTGTGCACTGCCATCTGAAATATGGGCACATTTGCTCGGAAAGTCATTGAGGAGGCTTGCTGTGGAGGTACTCGGTTAGCCAGTCTTCCCAGGACTCTGTCTAACGCGCTGGGAAATGCTCCATCTGACTCCATGCCAACACCCCTGTCCTCTGTCAGCGCTTCCAGCCACGAATGTGATGCTCCGGGCAAGCCGCTTGGCCTTTCTGTGTCTCTCTTTCCTCCCCCCAAAAAATGTTGATTTCTATACTACCTCTATTTTCTTCCCCCAGAAACTATCAAGATCGAGGAAATGACAAAAAAAAAAATGTTTTGAGACTTTTAGGAAAATGGTGTCACCAAAATGTCCAATAAATGTCATAAGAGTTCCCTCAAAGAAAAACTGACGTCCATTCCTTAAAGAAAAATTCTGTAGTGAATTCTCTACGGAGCCGCATGGTGCCAGCCCATCGTAGGTACTCTCTAGATGTTCACTGAATCATTAAATTAAAAAAAAAATGATATATAAAGAGTACGTAGCTATATATGAAAGTATATAACAACCTATTAAAATTGAGAATATTTACACGCCAAGCACATTGCTAAATACAACTGTATATTTTTACCGATTCTTTATGACAGTTTCCAGGAACAACTGTTCCTTTGTCCATTCTGGTGTTGAGGAAACTGAGTCACAAAGCGTTAAGTAAATTGCTGAAGGTCACACAGCTCCAGGAGTGACGGAATGGGGCTCAAACCCAAGTTTGTCTGGTACGAGAGCCCTGCTCTCAGCCGTTATATTTGCTGCCGTGCCGAATGAGTGCATTTTGAAAAGAAAGAGACCGTATGTTTCTTTCAAGTTCATTCTGCTGACCTCCATCTCAGGCCCCCACGGCAGCCCAACTCCTTGGTCTGAGGCAATGCTCTATGCACACGGCCATCGCGGGGACAATCTGATTGTCTTTGAGTCCCCTTTGCCAAAGTGGAACTAAGGAAAAAAGCTGAGCAGAGAAGAATTTGAGAGGTAAGAGTGAGGAGGTCTGTGTAGTCAAGAAGAGAAATGTTAACCCTGTCTGCTTAAAAAGCCATTTGGTGCTCCCTCGAGCTCATGTAAATCACCCTGTCTTAATAGCCTTCCTGGAAGTATGTCATACGTTAACTTGGGCCTGTCTCTATTCCCTGATCCCCTCCTGTACCCCCCCCCATTCCTTTCTCTATTGATGTTCTTTGTAACCCTGAAGACTGTTCTCTGGACCAGAAATTTCAGGCACATCAATTTAGTCTTCTGTATGCCCTGGGGGATGAGGTCAGGCTTTTCAAAAGTTTTCTTTTTAATGTCAAGCTTTCAAATTCTGGTACCCTTTGACTATTCAAAAATTAATACTTGGAGGAGCTGAAAGGAGCCTCAGGGGTAAGAGGTTTGGTAACTCCCCATTTTTCTTCCTGGAGAGGAGGACAGGGAGTTGAGCTCATGTCTGCAGGCAGAGTTATATTTTAAGGAAGACTAAACGAATTTGTGTCCAGAGACTGGTTTCTTAAGAGAACCGGCTCTGCTGCCTCAACACTTGGTATTTTTCGAACCAGCTTCCACATCCTCAGGGAGGAGAACTTCCTCCTGATGTGTGTCCACTTTGGGTTTGACATGTAAACAGCCAGCGCCCGCTTTTGTGTCTGAGCTTCTGTCCGAAAAATCCCCAGAACTGGGCGCGTGGAGGTTGGGGCCGGGGAGAGGACTGACACTTTACTGTGCATACCTTTTACTGTGAATCATGTCCATCTTTCTGTTTAAAAAGCAACGTTTGTAAGTTATCTTTAACAGCTTTATTGAGGCATAATTGACATATATCAAAATGTACATATTTAAAGTGTGTAATCTGATTGTTTTGATGGGCGTATACACCCTTGGAACCATCCAAAAACCTAGTTCATTCTGCAGCCACAGCCAACAAGCACGTCTCCCCTGGGCCCACCCAGCACCCTCCCCTCCCCGGCGCTCAGTAGCCCTGCCTGATGAAGCTGATGGATACCAGACCTCACCTTGCAGTCTATGGGTGACTGGGCCAGTGGTTTATCACAGGGTGCTAAGGGGCTCGCTAGAAACCATATTACAAATTTTTAGGGGCTTCGTGAAGGAAAGGCAAGCATTTTTTACTTCTCCACACCTTTATTCCCATACTTGAAGCCGGGGTGTTCTGGGTCATGAATGTACCACAAAGCGCTGTCCTAGCCTTGAAAAGCTTACAGGGACTTTGAGGGTGAGGAGTGAACCATTGGCCACTTGTAATCTGGGTTCTAGAGCACACTCAGCACGGGGGAGCGTTTCACTTCCTCATTGGCATCAAGTCAGGAAGACAGGCAGGAAGAGTCCTAGGATTGAGGCATTTCAACAGGAACCAAACCCAAAATAAATGCTGAAGGGAGGGCACAGATGGTGAAGGCAGGGATGGGGGCTGGGGGGTGGACACCAAAGCACATGTCAGTGCAAGAATTAGACCTGCTATGTTTCCCAGGCTGTCCCATGGAGCCCTCCACCTTTCCTCCCTTGTATCATCCAGGTGTACAGACAAGAAAAAGAGAAGTAAAAATTACCAAGGTTCTGTTACTTTTAAAATGTTGAGTTATGAAACCTTTATTTCAAACATACCCACTTTATTCACGCCTCTGACATAAAAAACAGTCATTTGAAATCCAAGCATAGGGGTGCCTGGGTGGCTCAGTTGGTGAATCGTCTGCCTTCGACTCAGGTGATATTCCCAGGGTCCTGGGATCGAGCCCCACATCAGGCTCCCTGCTCAGCCAGGGAGTCTGCTTAAGATTCTCTCTCCCTCTCCCTCTGTCCCTCCCCCTACTTGTGCTCTCTCTCTCTCTCTCAAATAAATCAAATCTTAAATTAAAAAAAAGAAGGAAGAAAGAAATCCAAGCATAAAAGGTTATGCCCCATGTTGAAGAGCATGGACATCCTCCTTCATGGATTGAGTGCAGCACACCAGCAGTCCTTAGAGATTTGTCTGCATCCCATAGTNCCTGCTTCTTCCTCTCCCACTCCCCCTGCTTGTGTTCCCTCTCTCGCTGGCTGTCTCTATCTCTGTCAAATAAATAAATAAAATCTTTTAAAAAAAAATAAAAAAATAAAAAAAAGAAGAAGAAAGAAATCCAAGCATAAAAGGTTATGCCCCACGTTGAAGAGCATGGACATCCTCCTTCATGGATTGAGTGCAGCACACCAGCAGTCCTTAGAGATTTGTCTGCATCCCATAGTTTTGTTAACAAACTTAATCCAAGGCACGTACATAACCTGTTGGAATTACCATGTAGCGTGTACCCTTTCTGTTATGTATCATGGCATCTCACTCCGTGAAGATTCTAAGTTTGTTCTTGTGGCTTGCTCTTCAATTGTTGGGGTTATGATTTATTCAGAAAGAAATGGGTAAAAGTAAACTGAGAGACCTTTGCCCAGTCTTATGACAATTAAAATTGAAAGGCAAGTAGAGTCTGGGATGCATGAAGAACAGGGGTGCTGCTTCGAGCGACACATATAAAACGCTTGGTCCCCAGGAGGAAATGTGACCTAGTGTCCCAAGTCACTAAGGGTTGCCTTTCAGGACTGCTTTTATATAACAAAACCAAAAAAAAAAAATTTTTTTTTAAAATTCCGTGGTTTTCAGATTCAGTTTTAACAGCATAAAATAAGGGAAGCCCTTGGTTCCTAAAGTGTTGGTGGGCTACAAAGGTCAGATTCTTGGGGAAACTAGTGTGTTTTCTCCACAACTGGACTTTCGTTTTTATTGAGAACCTTTCTTACCTTTTTAATGCACTGTGTGTGTGTGGAGCACTGGAGTGAAGGATGAGGCAGTAGGAAAGGAATAAATGATAATACTCTGTTTAAATACTCTGATAATACTCTCTGGAAAAAGACTAGGTTTCTGTGCTTTACTCCATGTCTTCTTTGGACCTTACCCCTCACTTCTTAAAACAACACTGTTTTAATTTTCCTTCACATGTAATAGACTTGATAACTTTGTTGAATAGGTACAGAGTTTCCGTGTCACTGAGAAGAGCTCTGGGGATTGCTTGCACCACAGTGTGAATATCTTCAACACTTCCGAGCTATACACTGACAGATGGTTGAGAGCGTAAATTTGGTGGCATGTCTTACCATGCACAAAAAAGCCGCAGCCTTCTTAGAAAGCATTTGGACAGTCAGAACCTTCTTAGTGAGGGAATTCTTCGTGCCCATGTTAATTCTCTTCTCAGAATTTCACATCATCCCCTCTTTCGGGGGAAGAAAGAGGTACTTAACACCACCTGTACAACGTGCTTTCATAAGCACTAAATAGGCTTAAAGAGTAACCCTGCTTAACATTCTCTGACCACTTGATGCTCAAAAAGAGAGGAGGAGGTGGCGGCTCCCCAGAGGCTCTGAGGCACCATGGTTGGAGTTCAGACCATCTTTCCTCCAGACCTAGCCCCAGAAAGTGGCCAGATTAGCCCCCTGCCCACAGGGGATAGGTGGGAAATCCAGAGGAGAACTCTGCCTCCTCTGTGGGTGAACCAACTCCCAGGAAAGGAGAGTGGCCAGGGGGAGCTTCCGGAACAGGGGACGTCAGGGAAGGCCGTGGTCAGAGACTACCGCCTCCTCTGTTTCCTCCACTCACTGCCCCTCCAGAAAGCACAGAAGATTCCTGGTGGGTCCTGCTTAGGGCGGTGCCCTCTAACTTTCTGGAACATTCTGCTCCCAGCTGTGAAAGCTCAGACCTTGGCCATGGGATACCACCCAACCTACTGGTTGCCCAGACGGAATGCTGGGGCATTTAGGATACCCTACAGGACATTAAATTACAGCTTCTCTTTGGAATGCGAGTAGAGGTATCAAACTTTCCCCGCTGACAGGAAGCAGTATCATACTGTGCTTGAGATGGGGCTCAGCATCCATTCTGCCCCGGGTTGAACTCAGACTCTGCCCAGTGCTGGGTCTGTGGTCTGGAGTGACCCGTCTGACCATGGTGCCTCAGTCTCTGGGCAATTCCATTTTTCTCGAGTTTCTCATAATTGTCCTGATAGCATCCGATCATGCCATCTGAACCTATGGAATCAAATCCCAGCCTGCGACAGGACTCAGGGGCCCATTCTCTTCCCTAATAGGCCCGTCCTGTGTGGGCCCCATCCATCTTTCGTGTGTTATCATTCACCCAACCAAGCTTTATTGAATCATGGCCGGCCTGCTTCTAGGACAGCCCTCACACATCGTGTCGTCTCTAGTGGGTAGTCTGTTGGTTTTTTGCTTAATCGTTTCTTCCCCACAAACAACACTGGAAGCACCGAGTTACGGCCTCCCTGGGTAAAGGCACGGGCTCTAGAGTCTGCCTGCCTGGGTTTGAAGCCCCGGGTGCTCCGTGATAGCTGTGGGACCTTTGCTGTAGAATAACAGTGACAATAGTACTTGTCTCAGGGGGTTGCTGAGATGAACTGCGGTAACGTGTGTGGCACTGAGCACTTCTGACCGCCTGACGAGAGTCAGACGCTGTTCTGAGGCCTTAACCTGTTGTCAGGCTTTTAACCATGAGGGTGAGTAAGTGCTGTTGTTTGTCGAGAGACTCCTTGAACTTGCCGAGGCCACATACCCCAGAATCGGGGCTCTCAGCCACGCGGCCTGTGGTCGGGGGCCCCTGGAGTTGGGAGCTGGGGCTATTTCCCTGCGAGCTCCTGTCACATAGCCCTGCGCCCCGCCCACGGCCCAGCCCAGTGGGTGCTCCATGAGCCCCGCACCGCTGTAGGGGAACATATACGTGAAGACAGTCTATCAGCTGAAAGGTATCAGAATTCTGATACACCACAGATAAACGTCCCCCCAACTCATTGTTTCTTCCTTTAGAATCTCAATCCTGGCTGCACATTAGAATCAGCAGGTTCCTGGGCCCCTCCAAGGCCTGTTCAGTCAGACTGTCTAGACTGGGGCTCAGGCAGCTCTGGCTTTTCAGACTTCCCAGGCAATCCTCATGTGCAGCCAAGTCTAGAAATCACTAATTTAGAACAGCATCCCGGGTGACCTTTCTGCCCACATTTCCTGCTTCCTGTTCTAGAAGCTCCGACTCTAAACAAAGCACCAGGTTCTGTTTGGGGAACAGATTTGGGGAGTATGGTGGCTAGTCCTTGAGGGCATAATCAAGTAGTTGGGAAGGACAGCCTGGGATGTATCCAAAGAGCTGCTGAGGGAGCGGTCAGAAGTGTGCAGGGAGGGACTCAGCGTCCAGGCTCACTCTTCTGGGAGAGCCGAGTGGGAGAATTGGTTCTTGTGGTCTGATTTGTCACCTCATGTGCAATAGAATGGAAGTCAGGGCAGGGCTTTGTTTTTGCTTTCACTCTGTTTCATTCTTTGCTCTGCCCTCTGACTGAGGAAGCAAAGGTCTTAAAGGTTATGCACCAAGAGATTTGCCCTGGGCTCAGCTGAGAAGGTCTGGGGGTAGTGGGCTTAATGAACTCAGATAACGGTGTGCATCCACCCACACACAAGGACCATCCAGTGTACCTCGGCCCTAGTGAATGCCATCATGTTCCCTGGTCATGACAATCTGGGGGAGCTCCTCGCCAAAGAAGGCAGCCTGGGAGGGAGGGTGTTGACAGAAGTTGGGGTGTGGCAGGGGTAAAGTGTGAAGGGAGTTCACAGGCATTCCATCATAATCATGTGTCAAGAACTGAATTCCATTTTGCACATACTACCTTATTTCACTTTCACAACACTTGTAAGGTCAGTGATATTAAACCCATTTCACAGAAAGGCAGCTAAAGCTCTGAGACAGGAAGCTACTTGGCCCTGATCCCACAAGAGTTCATGAACCCTGATTCCAGTCCAGGTGTCTGGCCCCAGTCCCCTCCTATTTATTAACCTGGGTGATCCTGGGTCCTTAAGGCCCTGATCAATGCCCAGGACTCCAGCTGGCAGCTCATGGGGTCAGTTTCATCCAGGGAAGCCCTGCTGGGGGATCAGAGAGGGCATGCTTGGTTTACAAAAACTGGCAGACTGAAAGCGAGCGTCCCACCTCTCTCATGCCTCTGTGTTCATCTGAGAAGCGTCATGTGGAAGGACATAGGTCTGGAGTAATTTTTAAAAAATCAAAATTCATTGGGGTACCTGGGTGGCTCAATGGATTGGGCATCCAGCTCTTGGTTTCAGCTCAGGGCATGATCTCAGGGTTGTGGGATGGAGCCCGCCTCAGGCTCCGCACTCAGCAGGGAGTCTGCTTGAAGATTCTCTCCCTGCACCCCTCCCCCAACTCATATGCATGCGTGCGTGCACTCTCTCTCTCTCTGATAAATAAATCTTTAAAAAAATAAGAAGTAAAAATCAAAAGTCATGATACTGAGTGCAGATGGGCATGCATGTGTGTGCATATACGCCCGTGCTCACACTCTGACCCTGACCGTGAACTTGCAGGGTGAGACTTTCCTTTCGGCATCTCATGAAGTGTTCGATGACATTGCTGGAGTTGCGTTTCTTTGGAGCCTCACGCTGGTTCTGCAGGAGATANAGGAGATGAGAATAGGTGAAATCAAGCAGTGGGAAATCGACTGCGTATCCCAACCCCTCTGCTCTTAGAAGCACAGAACTCTGAAGTTGGCAGAGTTGGGACAAGCACCTGGAACTCTGAGCTGGGCCTGGGACTCATCCTACCACCACATGACTTTAAGGAAGCTCTAGGAGGACGATGTGTTATATTGCATTGTTTTTTTCACCTTCTCATTCTAATGCTATGGCCACGCTGAATCCTTGATTTCTTTGACGGAGTCTTTCAGAGAGGCTTTGAAAGGCAGCAGCCCAGACAACAAAATCTCCTTTGTGCTGGTGACCGGGGCCATCGTCTGACCCTTCCCTCCTAGAAGTGAAGGAAAGAGGGTCCAGGAGTGACAGCTTCCTGCCCAAAGGACACTCTGCCTAGCAACCAGTGACACTTGCCACCGTGGGGTCACAACCCGTGATGATTTCTCTCTCTCCAGATTGACACACTATTATGAATGTAAAAGCGTATTGACTGTGCTCTGGGAAGGAGAATGCGAGGACAAGCTGGAGGAGCACATGGGCAGATCCCCAGCTGAGCCATTGCTGGACGCAGACACCAGCGATGGGTGGGGTCCCAGAGTCCCCCACACTGCACACACATCATCTCACTCAAAGTCTTCAAGTGAGATATTGCAGGTGGCCCTGCCAGGCCTCTGATTCAGTTTGATGAAACGATTTTGACACGGAGAGACAGGCAGGTGACAAACGCAGGCTGGGATGAGCACCCTCGTCCTGACTTCTCTTTATTCCCACTGCCAGACCTCCCCCATTTGCTCAGCCACACTTCATTAGGGTGCTGGGGGCTAGCAGGCCCCTAAGCCAGACCTTCGCTGGAAGAGTTCTGCTGAAGTAGTTAGAGGCAGTTGATGGGGCCTCTAACTTCAGGACACACTTGAATTTAGTGGATGTTCGAACCAGGAGAAGAGATGAGCTCATCCAGGGTTCATGTGAGGATTGAGGGGGCCTTGATCTGGGAATGGAACCCAGGGGAATGCTTCCCGTCTCCCTGCCTCCCTGCTCATTCATTCATGGATTCTTCCATCCATCCGTGGAGCACTTTACCACTGGCCACGTAGGTCGAGCTTAACAGCAACGAGCATGCGACACCATTCCTGCTCCCAGGAGGTGGTCATTTTTGGAAAGACACAGATGTGAACAAAGATGAAAGTGTCAGGCAAGCGCATCAGGAGAGGCGGGTGTACCTCCCTGAGCAGAGCCAGCCAAGAGCCGCTGGGGCAGCAGGGCAGGCACCAGAGGGTGGGGTGTGAGACAAAGACAGCTGTCTGCACGGGGGTCAGCACTCAGAATCCCCAACAAGAGGTGGTCTGGGCAGTAGACAAAGAGCAAGGGGCTTGGCGGCCACGGGAGCAGATGTGCAGAGCTGAGCTGGTCAGTAAAGAGCAGAAGCAGGTGGGAGCAGAGAGACCCCCTTCTCCCTCCAGCTCTCGCACCTACCCTTCTGGCGTTTGGTGCTCCCCACTGGCCCTCTCTTAGGGGCATGTTTGTAGACCTGCCCTAGAGGAAGGGCGGACCCAGGCCATTGCTTGCCTCCTGGCTGATGACCAGGGCTCCCATCCATCCTGCTCAGATCCAAGAGCACTTGGCTCAGTTCACCTGCTTTCACTTTTTTGGATGTGGTTTTTTTGAACACAGTTCCTTCCTCTTGTCTTCTCGGTCTGCAGGAGGCTGTTTCACTTTGCCTGAATGGGGACTGATTTCTCATTTCTTAGGCAGCTTGGCTTTCATATCAAGACAAAATGTCCATGCCAAACTGCTAATGTGTGACATTAGCATGTGTTTAAAACCTGATAAAATATTGCCTCCAAAATTTCTGGCCAGATTCACTTATGACGATATCTAAGGCCTCTCCCAGAATATACCATCCAGTTGCGAGAAATGGCTTTAAAGTCTGCTCCAAGCAGCAGAAACAGTGCACAGCGCCTCGTCCTGGACTTCGTCAGGAGCTAAACTGGGAAACATCTCACATGAGCTGCATTTCTTTCATTCCCAGACACTAGGTGGAAGACATGCTTTATGGGGGCCCTTATGTGCAGGACCATACAGTGAATTCCTTCTGTGGTATACTTCCAGAGAAGTGTGTGGGACCCCCTCAGCCTGCTGATGAACTTGCCCATGTGACCTCGTCAAGTCTGCTGCTGGCCGGAGTTAGTTTATCTCCTGGGCGCCATCCTCTGCCATGGCCTTTGTCCTCTATATGTCCTTAATCCCCCCTATTTTATACCATTTAAAATGTTGTAAGCCTCCTCCAAACCTGGAAGTGGGGGTGGCGGGGGGTGGCGGTAAATAATAAAATAATATTTTTGTTCTGAGAATGAGGCTATTACGAACGCACGGTTTTTCTTTGGGCCCCGCGGCGGATCATCTGTTCTCATCCACTTAATTAGCACGAGGAGGAGGGGGCTGCGATGCCTTTGGCATTGCTGCTTGTCTGACTTTAATGAAACCGCTTTTCAGGAATAAATATTTTTCAGCAAAGTTGATCTTCGCCTCCCGGGACACCGTACCTGCACTTTTTCATCGCCCCTACCCCCGGGGGAGTACCTTTTGAATCATATTGAAAATGACATCATCAGCGGAGCACAGTCTGTCTCTCCAGCATGTACCTGCCAGCAGTTTGCAGGAGTGAGGGGGGAAGGGTCCACAGGGAGGAGGCTCGGGGAACTTCCAAATTAAAATGCTGGCAAACAATGGAAAGCCGGTGCCATGTCTCCGGGCATCTCACCAGAGCCGGAGAGATGCTTCTTTTTCTTTCAGCCGATAAGTGTCATTTTAACCCTGAAGAAGCAGGAGGCAGGGGCAGCTGGGAGATGGTAAAGTACTCCCACGGATGGAGGCAGGTATTACTGAGTGGACGCTGGGAGCCGAGAAGGTGTGCTGTTTAGGGCAGGTCTGCCCAGATAAGTTGCATTCCACAGGAAGTCATCTGCTTTCTGTTCTCCTTACTGCGGAGTGATGATTTATTCATGGTTCCTGACATAAAGGGTGTGACAGTTCAATCAAAAAGAGGATTGAGATTCTGATCAGAGTGGGTTTCTTGGCAAAGTGATGAGAGGTTCAGTGATTTTTGTCACGACTGAGTTACTGGTCGAAGGAGAAAAGGGGAACCTGCTTTTCTTGAGCACCTTTCATGCACCAGGTACTTGGTAAACAATCCTGTATGGATCCTCACAACTACTCCGAGGTCGAGGTTGTTGTCCCCATGTTTCCAAGCAAAAGTAAAGGCTGAGCCCCGTACACATAGGGTACACTTGAGTTTCCAAGCCCTGTGGTCTGACTACAAGCCCACTGCCCAGGTATCATGAAGGAACACTTCACACTTTACCCCCTGCAGACTCCCCCCCCACCACTGTCATACTAGAAGGCAGGTCACATTGAACACCAGCCACGCCCTAGGCAGAGGACAACAGGCACCACCTCTTCTCTCCATGACATTGGGAAGGTAGCCAATCAATGACCTACCCCTACAAATGGCTGCACCTCTACTATTCTTCTCTGCCCTATGGCCTTACAGTGCCTTTGCTCATGACACTCCTAGGAGCTCCTAGCTACTGCCGACCCTAAAAGTGATGGTTGGAATGATTGAAGCTGGCCTGAGACTTCATGACCTCTGTAGGTACCACACAGAGCCAACTTCAAAGATCCGGGTTCGCACGCTCTTGAACATTGCTCTTCTCCACGCTTCCCTGAGCATGAAGCAAAGCAAATAGGTCAGTGTGCCATGTCGCAAAGACATCAAGTTTGAACTGGGTCCTGGTACTGTTTGGCCAACTGGAAAAGTAACTAATCTGCCTGTTTGGTCCCGGAGAAAACTCACTTCAACCTCCCAGTGAATGTATGGGCAGTTTACATCCAAACTCACGATTTATTACTCACTGTAGGACAAGACGGGGTCATGATGGATTTGTAGATCAGGCTTCTTTTTAAAGGAAAAGAAATACAAGTTGTAGACATGATGCCTATGGAAGATGAAACTTGAATCCCAGGAACCTCACCATCCCCCTCTTTGCTAGAAGTATCTCAGAGTTGGGACCGCAGACTTGACAGCCCTCCCCAATAGAGCCAAGTTGACGACTGTGTGTCTTTTTGTGTTTTCGCCTCCGTGAAACAGTTATCATTTCATTACTGCAAAGAGGCTGCCGAGGACAGCCACCCTGGAAGAACCGTCCCTATGACATTGCCGTGAGCAGGCTGGAGTCTGGGGGTTACTCTGTGAATCAGCAGGCGCTCCCTAATGAACACCTGCCCGCCCGCCCAGAGTCCCAAGGGGGGCAGAGCCTGACTAAAGCAGGCTCCCCTGCCGGCTGGCAGAAGCACTTTGCATTTCGGGAGGAGCAGTAATTATGTACGCCTGTCAAAGCCTTCCCATTGGGCATCATTCAAATGCACGGATGAGAAAGACACAGCTTCCCAGACTGATAGCAGCCCCAAGTTTTCCAAGCCTGAGACCAGGCTGTCTCTCAGCGAAATGTGGAAGAAACCATGTGGAAATAAGAGGAAGAGAACAAGGGGATAAAACAGTATTGTAGAAAGAATGCTGTCTGGGAAGCGCTCAGAGGTAGAGGGCCAACCGGGAAGCCACGACAGCTGTTCCCGGAGTCCCCATCTCCAGGCTACATGGCAGAGTCCGTTGGCAGAAGAGGGAACAGGGAGGGGGGCCATTAAAGGAGCTGGTTGTGACCTAGTTGGCATCAGGGAGAAGTCAGGGTAGGAGGAAGAGGTGCACTGAAATAGGGGTCAGGAATATGGACATGATGCATCCCTTCTTGGGATTGCGAGTAATGTTGCCAAAGTAGGTACCACGGCATCCTGTTGATACCGGGTGACTCTGTCACAGCTGAGCTTGTGGAGTCTGGTCCCACCTCGTTCGGTGTAGAACGCGATCTCTGCTTAGCAGATCTGTGCTCGAGAGAGTGTATTGGTGTCCTCCTCTCCCGTGGGCCGCTTCCCCGCCAGGCTGCTGTAGCAGTCAACCACATGACCCTTCAGCCTGTGCCAGTCTACCAGTGAGAAACCTGTATCAGGCACCTGCTGTGTGTCGCACACTGGGCTGGGGTGCAGGGCTACACTATTTGATAAAACCTGATCCCTGCCCTTCAGGAACTTACTGTCTGGCAGAATTCTACCGCATTTGGAAAAAGCAGCTCGGTCCCCTCCTGACTGCACTGTTTGTTACTTGCTGGATCTGTACCCAGGGGTTAAAGCCAAAGCTTTGGAGTCACTCCCAGACGTAAGCTCTGCCTGTACCCGTGCCCTTTGGGGCTTGTGACTTTGGTCACACTAACACTGTAAGCCCCCATGTCCACCTCCAGAAACTACTGCAGGATTGTCCTGAAGATTAAATTCGGTGATATAAGTGAAGCTTGCAGCCCAGAACCCGGCGGGGGGAGGTCTGCCGAAAAGGACAGTGTTGGGGGAGAGGAGGCAGCGGCAGCAGGAGAGAAAGCCATGGAGAGGCCAGGAAGCCTAGACCGGAGCAGAGCATGCAAATGGCCGCTTTCTGCCTGCCAGGACACCCCATCATTGTGTGGTGCTTCCTGCTTTAGAACTTTGCAGCCCTTTCTGAAACGACCCACTTGGTCCCTGCTGACATGGGATCGTGGACAGGCCCAAGGGCTGCAGTAGGTGCTCAGACCCCAGCCCTACCTGAGCCGGCAAGTAAGGTGACCTCCCTCGTCCTTGGACAGGCTTCTCCACCCCGTGACCCTCTGTCTCTTCCACTCTAAGTTGAGTGGGCTGGGTAAACAGTCTCTCGAGCTCTTTATATGACCCAGCATTCCAGAGTGACCTGCGCTCACTTGCTGTAGGGTTAAGATCTGCCGATTACTAGTAGTGGGCATTTGGCCATTTATTCCTCGCTCGCTGTGCCCCAGCCTCCTCCTCCCACCAAGTAGGGGTGATGCTGGCATCTATTGGATGGGCTGCTGGTGAGGATTGACCCATCAGTTTCTGTAAAGCACCTCGGGCAGTGATGGGACAGAGGCCGTGCCCATGAACAGAAGCTGTTGGTCACAGCTGTGTCCACTGCCAGCCTTGCAGAAAAGTTGTGTGGCTTCCCAGTCCTAAGCTGGAGGCACAGCATTTGTCTCGGGTCCTCTCATGGGCTGGGGTTCAGGTTGGATGGGACCTCAGAATAGAGAGATGCTCTCCTTGGCAGGACCAGCTTAACTTCAGGACCCCTGCTACCTATCCGGGGCTGGGGGGCTGGGAGCCCCAGACCCCATTGTTCTTCACATCAGCCTGCCTAAAGGAGGTGGCCTCCCTTTGCCCCTGTCGCAGAGCCCAGGGCCGAGCTCAGAGGACAGGAAGGAAGCCAGCCTCTCAGGCTAATCAGCCAGAGCATTAAGCGGGTGTCTGGGAAGGGGAGTGCTGCCAGACCCTTGTCTCTGTGCAGAATGACCTCATGCTTTCTCTCCATCACTGGCGCCCCCTCCCCAGGAATAATGGGCAGCCAACAAGCGCTTGCCCTGCTTATTTCAGAGCCCCCAGGGCAAAGGGAGGATAGGAGACAGGCTCCCAACTGCTCGGGGACACAAAAACAGGCAGGGGCTTCAAAGGGGCAACGAGCTCAGACACCATGTGTGCGGAGCTGCCCTTCTGCACTCCTCTCTCCCTCTAGGTTTCCAGAGGACTTGGACAGAAAGGGCAGACTGACCACATTTCTTTGCTCTCTTCTGCCACCCGCCTAGACGCAGCCACTCCTGCAGGGCAGGGAGTCACCATTTCATGGGGCCCGGGTGCGATGGGGGGGCGGGGCCGGCCAGTGGGGTGGAGCCATGCCTGGTGGCCCAGTGGTCCCTGTGCACGTGCTGCAGGAAAAGTGAATTGTCCAAAATGGCCTTGGAGGACAGGAGGGGAGCAGAGAGATCAGTCTTTGGGCCCCTGGGACCTTGGTTCCTCCAGAAGCACAGATGGGAGCCGTTTGATGTTTTAATTCTTTTTAATGCAATTAAGTTAGAATTGGCAATTCCCTTGATTTAGAATCTGTGAGATGGCCCGAGAGAACGGTGGATGACCGGAAAGGGCTTGAGGGGAGAGTTCCCCCACGTTGAAACCCACTGTGCCATTGACTGACCCAGGGTCAGCTCTGAGACAAAGGCTTCCCCACCTGGACATTCCTGTATGGCTTCTTTGCCCCAAAAGTCCCCAATACTGTAAAGAAAGAATTCAAATACTAATCACAGGCTTTGACCTGAGATCCCAGGTTACTCACGCCTCAACCAACCAACCCACCAGTGTATAGTTTCCTGCTGTTGGGAACTCCCAGTCAGACACAGCAGGGAATACCAGCTCTTGGGGGTTGCAGTCTGAACATGTATTCATTTCCTGAGGTTGCTGTAGCAAATCACCACAAACTTGGGGGCTTAAAATTACAGAAACATATTCTCTCACAGCCCTGGAAGGCAGAGCTGAAACCAAGCTCTTGGCAGGGCTGTGCTTTCTCCAGAGGCTTGAGGGGAAAATCCATTCCTTGCCTCTTCAGTCTGCTGGTGGCTGCTAGCATTCCTTGACATGTGTCCTCATCACTTCAATCTTGTCTCTGTCTTCACGTGGCCTTCTATGGTGTGTGTGTGTCTCTGTGTCAAAAAATGCCTCTGCCTCTGTCCTGTAAGGATCCATGTGATTCATTTAGGGCCACCTGGATAATCCAGGATAAACTCTTCCTCTCAAGTATCTTAATCACATCTTTTGTAATGTAGGATAATACAGGTTCCAGGGATTAGGCTATGGACATACCTTTTGGGGGCCACCATTCAGCCCATTACTGGGTGCAACAAATTATGCACAAAAAGTTTACCATGTCTGTACAGCATTATTGACAATACCCAAAACATGGAGGGAACTCAAGTGTCCATCAGCAGGTGAATGGATAAACAAAATGTGGTCTATGACAATGGAGTATTATGGAGCCTTACAAAGGAAGGATATTTTGACACCTGCTACAACATGGATGAACCTTGGGGATATTATGCTAAATGAAATAAGCCAGACACAAAAGGAGAAATACTATATAATTGCAGTTCTACGAGGTGCCTGGAGTAGTGAGACACATAAGGATAGAAAGCAGAATGGTGGTTGCCAGGGGCTAGGGGAGGGACCAGGGGGAGTTGTTTAATAGGTACAGAGTTTCTGTTTTGTAAGAGGAAATGTCCTGGAGATTGGTTGCACAGCAATGTGAATATGCTGCTTTACTGCTAAGGTGGTAGATTTTACGTTATGAGCATTTTACCACAATTTAAAAATTTTTTAAACTTATTTATTTGAGAGAGAGCAAATGGGGATGGGGGTGCAGAGGGAGAGAATCTTCAAGCAGATTCCCTGCTAAGTGCAGAGCCCATTGTGGGGCTTGATCTCACCACCCATGAGATCACGACCTGAGCCAAAACCAAGAGTCTGATGCTTAACCAACTGAGCCACCCAGACGACCCTCTATTTAAAAATTTTTAAATTAAAATAAATTCGCCACAACACAAGAGCATGATAAGGGTGATTGAGGTACACGTGGCAAATGTTATACAGATTTGGAGTTAGACCACTGGGATGTGGCATGGTCAGGGAGGGCTTCCTGGAAGAAGTGGGCCTTGAACAGGATATATTTAGATGGGAAGAGGAAGGAGAAAGCATGCTGTGGGCACAAGTTTGGAAGTAAAAATGACATTGATGTTTCCTTTATTTTGGTACAAAAAGACAACAGAATTGAGTACTTACAGGGAACTGGGTGGAGTGAGGTTGCATAGGTAAACTGGACCTAGGTTCATAGAGTGGCCTGAAGTATCAGGCTGGCATTTATAAACTGACATCATTTAGAATATTCTTATAATAATTCATAGGTGAGGTCACGAGGGTCTGGAGAAATAACACATAAGACACTCGCTTTGTGAGAGCCACTGTCTAAGCACCTTGTGCGGATCAATATTAATTCATTTAATTCTCAGAACAGCCCTGGGATGTGGGTAGAGTCATCACCCCCATTTTGCAGCTCAGGAGACTGAGGCCCAGAAAGGTTAGATAACTTACCCAAAACTGTGTAAGAAACTGACTAGATTTAAGAGATCGAGGGGTGGGGGGGTGGGGGGTGGGGGGATATGGAATGGTTGTAAAGCTTTTGAGAATAGGTGGCTAGACCTTGAGAAGGTTGGGTACTTTTTAGGGAAGGAAGAAATGACATGTAATGATGACATAAAGGTGGGTGTTTTAAGGCAGGAATCCAGTTCATGGGTCTAATAGGTCATTTTAGAGACGGGCACTCGGAGGCTCAGAGAGGTTGTACAGTTTGTCCAAGAGCATCCGTCTGGGATGTAGCCATGTTAAGTTTAAAGTGGTAGAATGATATGTGTGAGTGATGGTAAAATATCTTGTGGGAAACTGGAGAGGAGCCGGGTGCCACTGGTCATCCAGTTCTTCTCTCTGCGCTCTGCCAGGGTGGCTCAAGGTGATCATCTGGAAGGATCATCACCTGGGGACATGCCTAGAGCAGTTCATAGCACTCCCTCTGTGTGAAGTGTTCTTCTGATCATGCCCCACCTTGGAAGGCAGACCAAGCATTAGAATGGGCCTGTTCTGGAAGCCTGTGTGTGCTGGGTGTGAGCACATTTCCCCCTGGAATAGTCTAGAGCCCTGGGGAACTCAAATCTGGGTGGTAGGGCCACATTGCAGTGCCAAAGAGCTACTCTGCCCTTTCCCCTGAAGAATGTGACCAAAACCCAGGTTTCTGAGCTCTGCTAGCCCTGGAAAGACCATCCTGCTGGCATCTTGAGCAGCTCCCATTAGGCAGCACATTTCAAATGGGACATTTATAAAGAGATTCTATTTGTCAAATATAAGGAGGAATAAAAACTTCGAAGGACAAATGGAAAAAGAATCTGAGAAAGGAAAATGAAAAGGGAGAAGCTATTGAGCAAGCGTAGTTAATTACAGGCTGGGAGAAAGTCAGTCTGAAATGTACTAACCTCGTGGGGCCAGGACAGCGCCCGTGACCCAGAACAGGCTGCTTCCAACCTGAGACACACACAGCTTGCCCAGTGTGTCCTGTAGAACTTGATTGGGCCACCGGCTGCCTTTCTGGCCTCTCTCCCAGCCTGGTCCCTGCAAAGCCCCGCAAATGTTTATAGCACAAGTAACCAGCAAACTATAATCAGCAGGATTCTGTAAACATCCCTTCAAAGTACATAATGGCATAAAGCTTTCTGCTTACCTGGCAACTTTCTCTAAATGAGTTTAAGAAATGTTTGGAACAATGTAGTTCATTAATCACTAGCATGTCAAGGTGGGATATTGTCTCCGTTTGCAAGATCAGGAAATCACAGAGCTGATGCCTTAAGTGGTTTTTAAACCAACCATACAGAGAATTAAAGAGTCATTGATACAGTGCCTGAATCAATCAGGATTGGCTAGGTTGTGCTGTGATGACAGCCAACCACAAACGTCACAGTGGCTTAACCACTCACGCTATGCATCCATCAGGCCAGCGGGAGCGGAGTCCTCCCTCCCAGCTGTTGCCACTCACCGTGACGGCGGAAGGAAGAGTGTGGCTTTTCAAGGGGCATAAGATTCAGGAGTTGTAACCTCAGCGTCTTCTGCATCTGCTGTCTTTCCCTTCAGTTCCTTTGTTTCCCTTTTTGTAACCTGTGCGTAATAAATTTAGGCTTCTCTTCATTGAGGGTGGTGCATGTGACCCATCGTAACTGTCCTATAAAGTCATGGGACTGAACTTTCTCATTATTTAGCCAAAGATAACCATTCAGATAGGGGCAGTCGTTGAAAAGAGTTAGTTTGAGATGATAAAGTTTATTCCAGTTGATGAGTCACCAAGAAATTTCGTATTCTTACTGTAGACAGGGTTGTGATTACAGGCTAAATCACAGGGCTCTGTCACCACAGAGAAGCCAAAAGTCCATCTCCACGCGGCCTCTGCGGTGGCATCCATTGCTCTGGTGATGTCTTCAGCATGTCAAGTCAGTTCTTAAGCTCTATAGTCTCAGAAACGAGACTTTTCATGCTCAGGGCAAGACTCAAAAAGCACCGATGCGTAGATCCATACTGTGAGCGTACTGGCTTCTGGTGAGTGGTACAGCTCCCACCCAGACGGCGCCCTCAGGGCACGTGATCCTTGACCTCCCACCCAGGAAGGAGAGTCAGCAGGGTCACAGAGGGGTGATGTGGGTGGTCCTTGAGTCTGGCCTGAGTTTGTTTGGAATCCTGGCTTTGCTGTGAGAGCAAGGACTGCCTGCCCGCCATCTCCAAGTCTCAAAATCTCCACTGGCAAAGGAACGATAGGATCTTATTCTAGATGGTAAGGCGATCGTATAGGAGAGTGCTCAGCACCGCGCCTCGGACGTAGCAGGGCGTTGGTGAGTTCCTCAGAAGGCACGGTGTTGGAAGGACGGTTACACGGATGAGCATTTCCTACGATAGCTGAAGTAGCCTTGTGCCTCCATGTCTGCCCTGTAAGAGGCATTACGACTGGGGCCCCAGTATCCAAGTCCTCTTGGCTAAGACCCCGTTTGCTTCCCCCTCCATCCCTTTCCCCCCACACACCTTCCACTCACCCCACCCCTTCCATAGAGTGATTACTATACTTAATCACGTTACAGAAAAACTATGCCAGCCCTGAGAGTAATTCTTTCCCTTCCTGGGTAAGTTTATGTGTCCCTGATCAATTCTATTGAGATGTTGGCTTTAACATTTAATCTTAAAGGGAAGGAAATCTGATTTCTTTCATTTCCAATTTTGGGCCAGAAACCTCACCATAAACCCCGAGAACCCACAATAATCACCTAATAGTCACATGTCATTTTATAAAACCAATTTGGCCACCACCTCGTCCACCCCATGCCACTCACTACACTCGACTTTAAGTGACTTTCGCCACTTAGAAAAAAAAATCAAATCCATTCTGAGTGCAAAAAATTTATCACCAGTGAGGATGCTTTTACAAATGTGACACAAGCTTCAAAGGCAACCCAAAAGATTATCAAAAACATTTTAAGAAATAGCAGGCATCATAGGAATACTGTGACTGCTTTGAAAGGAATGGCAATCATTTGGATAGAGAAAGTATGGTTCGTTGCGATTTAAAAGCCAGCCATACCTATGTATGCTCTGTACCTGGGCAGCCAGGGACCTTCCGGGGAAGGGGGGCTCGGTGTCGGAGGTGGTGCTGAGCCTTCAGCAAACACAGCCTGCACCCCCTCCCTTTGATCTACTTTGTAATTGATTGGTGACATCCTGAGCTGAGCCGCATATACCCCACCGCATCCCCCCATGGTAGGCCGTCTACCGTTTACGAATGAGGGAGGGTCTTAACAGAAAATCTTGAATTCCTGGTTGGTTGCAGGGATTATTCACTTTTTCACATTTTAGCATGAGCGGAAGTATAGAACATTAGATGATGTTATTTTATCATGGTAGATTCCCCTGTCGATTTCTGGCTTCCAGGGACAGGACGCTCTGCCCTAGCTTCAAACCCAGTCCTGTCACTTCCAGTTGCTTTTATTGGTAAACTGATGGCCATGGAGGCCCAGAAGCTGCTACCCTGTGAGCTTGGGAGTGAGACAGCAAAGGAAACTATCTGCTTTGGCTTTTTAAAATGAACATGAGCTCATAGGCTGTGCCCCTGATAAGCACTCCTTATCGGCAGGGGCTATGTGCCGCTCATTTCTCTGTGTCCTACAATATTGGCTAGTTGCCCTCCACAGAATAGATGGCCAGTAAATATTTGTTGGATTAAAGGGAAGTGTACCTGAATTCGTCACTTTGGGCTGCTATTACAAAATACCACAGACTGGGGGCCTTGAGCAACAGAAATTTATTTTCTCACCGTTTTGGAGGCCGAAAGTTCAAGACAGGGTGCCCACCTGTTTGGGTTCTCATGAAGGGCCCTCTTCCTGGCTTACAGATGGCTTCCTTGGCTCCGTGTCCTCACTTGGTGGAGAGGGAGAGCGTGAGCAATCTCTCTGATGTCTCTTCTCGTGAGGTCACTGATCCCATTCATGACAGCACTGCACTCATACCTTCATTTAACCTAGTTCCCCCCCCAAAGGTCCCATCTCCAAATGCCACCACAGTGGGGATAGGGCCTTAACATACAAATTTGGAGAGGGGCACAGTGCTGTTCATAGCAACACTCAGAAAGTGAAATAAGACATCAAACTGTCGGGGTGCCTGGGTGGCTCAGTCGGTTAAGCGTCTACGTCAGCTCAGGTCATGATCCGGGGGTCCTGGGATCGAGCCCCGTGTCAGGCTCACTGCTCTGCGGGGAGTCTGCTTCTCCCTCTCCCTTTGCCCCTCTCTGTGCTCATTCTTTCTCTCTCAAATAAATAAATTTTTTAAAATCTTAAAAGAAATGAAACTATCATGTAACTCTTGATTGACATGTCTTATCCACTCTCCTAACAGAGAAACCACTAGAATAGGAAACATACTCAGGAAGATATATCGATGTGCATACATGCACACACGTGTTCATACACACACAAACAATACACACATTTTTCTCTTCTGGAATCTTTCTTTTCGCTCTGAGCTTGGCGACCCAGCAAGCATGGTTGGAGTACAGTAGTTGTCCTAAGGACAGTGCGTTTGCGAATACTTGACCTAGAAGCTGATTGAGAAATAAGTACTCCTGTGAGCCCTGTGTCTCCCTCAGACAGCCCCCCCTCACAGCCCGACACTCTGTGGCCACCTCACCCGTGATTGGCGAAGGCGACTGAGGTGTTAACAATACAGACCTCGACAGTAATTTCATGCCCAAACCTCTGGCACACTCCTTTAGATTGGCAGAGGTGTTTAAAACAGAGTGTATGATAAAAATGCTCTTACATAAAGACTGTTCTTCTCCTTTGGAAAGGCAAATTTGTAATTTATTCTTAAACTCCAATCCCAAGGTTCTTTGGCCTTAATTTTAACATTCCTGGAGGAGGGTGCTTTTATTATTTGTATTCAGAATTATGACATGGATAGAGTGGTCAAGGGCAGAGTCTCTGGAGCGAGGATTCAAATCCCAGTCCCAACACTTGTTTAATCTCTGGTGCCTGGTTCCACCCCATATGACAGAGTTAATAACAGGAACACGCATGGGGCTGTGATGAGGAGCAGAGATGCTGGTATTTGTAAAGTGCTTCAAACAGGGTGTGACACGTAGCACATACTGTGTGAATATATGTTACGTGTATATACATAAAAATATATCCCAGGAGGGCGTTTTCCTGTCAGTGCAGCATAAAATGTTCTCCCATGTGGGGAAGAAGAGCCAGAGGGCTTGACAGCCCTGAGAAAGAGCAGGTACCATTTGTTCTAGAACAAACTACCAGGGAAACAAGGTGGAAGGTCTCCCCTGGTTCATGGCCCTGTGCTTAGCTTTTTGTTTGGCGGCGTCCTCGTCATCTACCCCTGTGCATTTTGAGCTTTGAGACATCCCATTTTAAAAATTCTATCAAGCCGAGATTGCATTGTCTTAGGAAAAGTCACCTCTACTCACTTGTCCTTTTTCCATCTTACTCTTCCTCCAGCCCAAGCTTTTGGCCAAGGAGCTGCTGGACCTTGTGGCCTCTCACTTCAATCTGAAGGAAAAGGAATACTTTGGAATAGCCTTCACAGATGAGACGTAAGTGCCACCACGGGCCCTCCAAACCTGCGGGGAGAGTGAGACCCTGACATTGCGCCGTCCCAGCTGTCACCAGTGCAGTCAGCTGTGAGCCACTTGGGTCCTATGCTACGGGGTCAGTGCAAGTTCATCATCCGAATTTCAAAGACCTTGTGATCGTGCCTGGAACAGCCAAAGGATATAATTAGGGTGATGCTAATATAAAATTATTAGGTAAACTCGTTCTTATAATCAAGCAGGTTCGTGTTCAGAACTGAAATGTTTATTTTTTTTTTAAAGTGGATTTTGTATGGGTTTGTTTCCTATTAAAGTTAAATGAAAACTTCTGGAAATTAAATATTTCTCTCCAGTGTTAGAATAACAATAACAGGAAATGAATTTGATGAAAAACTCAAAATGAGAAGTATCTGTGCAGTTTCACTGTCTTGGCTGAAATAGAATATAAAAATCGAAAATTTGTATCATTCATCTGATGAAAAGTACATTTGTTTTCAGTGGTTTTCAATTTGGCTCTATAAAGTGGCATTTTGCGACCCAGGCAAGGAATATCTTTACTAAAATTTCAATTTCCTTCTTAATATATTGTCATCAAAAGAGTACATTGAATACCTGCACAGATTCCTAGATAAGATGCAAAAAGGAAGTGTTTCACAATTTTTTTCCTTTGTGTACACTCACTCCCTCTCTCTCTTTCCAAATGTTTAGAATTACAGAGATGATTTCCTAGAATATTAACAGAGAAGGGTTAGGTTAGTGGCCGGACAAGACAGTATGGGGGGGGGCATGCCCCCTCCATCAAGATGGTGCCATCGAGGCAGGACAGGCTCAGATGCAAAGACAGGAGGCGCTCACATGGGAAAGTCAAAGGGGTCATCAGATGTATTTGCGCACGGGTACACTTAGCCTCAGGAGCTGCAAGTGGGCAGGGTGGTCACCTGATTTATTGTCTGAATCGGGACGGTGTGAGTAAAAGGGCACGTAAATGAGGACTGTCTTAGAAGAGCTGAAACATTTGCCCTCTAAATTAGCAACATTTCAAGTGGTGACGTGATCAGGTTGCAGGCGTGGGGAGCAGAGCTCCATCTTCCTCAGAAAAGCCAGGAGGGGCCAGGTTGGCCTCGGGAACTGGGCAGGAAGGAAAGCAGGAGTGTTGCCCTGGTCTAGAATGATCACCGTGTCTGTAAGTAGGACCAGTAAGTACGGCTGGGAGCTGGAGGATCCTGGTGGGAAGGAGCCAGCATAGTAAGAAAACAAATGCTTTAAAACAAATATGCATCGAGAGCAACTATTTTCACAAATGCAGATGTTTTCGACCCCTTTCCCTGAGAATCACTGTTAAAGCCCCTAAATTGCTAGTCGTACTTGTCACTAATTAGAAGGAAACCAGAAGTTTCAATTAATCATATCCCATTGTTCACATTGCCCGAGTATGTTTACTCTTGTAAAAGATCCGTGAACCCTGCATGAGCCCCAATTAGACTTCCCTTTTGAATAAACAAGAATCAAAGAATAAGCATGTTGTCCCAGGCCGGCAAGGAAGAAATGCGCCTGCTGAGTGTTGCAAATCTGTACCTGAATAGCACAGGCCAGAAGGAATCGGTTGTAAGGTAAAAGTCACCCTCTGGGGCGCCTGGATGGCTCAGTTGGTGAGGCATCCAAATCTTGATCTCAGCTCAGGTCTTGATCTCAGGGTCGTGAGTTCAAGCCCCACGTTGGGCTCCATGCTGGTGTGGAGCCTACTTAAAAACAAAAAAACAAAAAAACCCCAGCCTTGTCTGTTGTGGGTCTTCGTGCTCCCGGTTCTCTGGGTTGGCCAGGAAAGTGCAAGTCTGCCCCTGAGCATGTGAGTGTGAGGCCAGGCTGCCAGAAAGTGTCCTACTCCATTGAGTGATGGAATTGGAGGTGTGGAGGGCTCTGTGGGGGAAAGTCATGGGGAGGATGTGAGCCATCCTCTGACAGGGTCCAGGGAGAATGTGGCCACCATCGTCCCCTTCACCCCAGTCTGGGTGGGAGGATCCGTCCAGCAAGTATCAGAGCAGCAGGCAGCTGGCGGGAGCTCAGTGGGCAAGGGCTGCAGCTGCCAGGTGGGCCTGACTCATGGGGACCTGGCTAGTGTCAGGGGCCCTGCAGAAATCAAGAACCAGGGTCCCCAAGGGACTAGGCCAAGGAGACAGAAACAAAGGGGTGGCCATGACTCAGGGCACAGTCACTTGTGGCCTGGCAACACCTGGGGCCAGCAGATGTTGGCTGATGGCCTTGTTGGTCATCTGAACTCTCCTCCTTTTCCTGGTAGGAGAGAGGAGGGCAGCTGCCATCATAAAGTTGTACCTATGGCTGAACCCCCCACGTAGGTTGGTGGTCATAATGTCAGTGAGCACTTAGCCTTGTGATAGGCACCTCCGGCCCCCACTCAGGGCATTGCTGGACTCACATAAGATCTTTTTTTTTTTTTTAATTTTTAAAAAAGATTTCATTTATTTATTTTAGAGAGAGAGCAAGCACGAGCCGGGGGGAGGGGCAGAGGCAGAGGGAGAAGCAGACTCCCTGCTGAGCAGGGAGCCCGATGCAGGGCTCGATCCCAGGACTCTGGGATCATGACCTGAGCAGAAGGCAGGTGCTTCACCGACTGAGCCACCCAGGTGTCCCCAACATAGAATCTTTTAATACCCATGTGTCCACATTGTGTGTGCATACTATGATGTGGAGGGTACGTGTGTGAGTGACTTACACAGGTGCAACACCGTGCCTCCTATAATAAAATGAAGTCCAAGTTCCATCTTTTATTACAGCCTACGGTATACCTTGTGGATTTGCCTGTTTCCTAATGCAGATCAAACAAGACCAACATTTGGAAAAGAACCATGAGCTGTAAAATACCGACCAAGTGTAAGATCCCACCAACAGCATTACATTCCTTAGAGTAGACTAGATTACTTTAAGGTCATCGATTGCCAGCAAGGCCTTTCATATTAACTGCCATTGATGACATCTTGTAGGATCTGGATGGGGCTGGAGACGAGGTCTATAAAAGCAGAAGGAAGACAGGAAATTGGAAGCTTCTCTAAGCTTCCCTCACACCATCGGGTTATATTCTTTAATAAAGTGCCTAAATCCACAGGGCATGACTTGGGGCCCCAGGATATTTGATATTGTTGGCTAATCCGCAGTTTTGCGGCATTAGTACTAGCTTCACCTTTTCCTGTTTTAATTTCACTTTTTAACTTTTTATTTTGAAATAATTAAACTCACAAGAGTTGGCAAAAAGAGCACAGAATTCCCATAGACTGTCCACCCAGCTTCCCCAATTGTTACAGTTTACGAAGTGTGTGACATTTTTCAAAACTCAGAGATTAGCAGGGGAACTAGTAAACTCTGATATTATTGGTACTAAACTATAGACTTTGTTTAAGTTTTACCAGTTTTTCCACGAATGCCTTTTTTTCTGTTCCAAGATCCAATTGCATTTAGCCCGCTCTTATTTTTAATAACTAATACAAAGAGACATCAGTGGTCATCGGTAAATGGTCTGAATGCTGGTGGTCGCTGCAAACAATGACATTTTGGCAGCCTTTAAAACATTCTGAAGCAAAGTAGGAGCCGGGTATAAATTTGATCTTAAAATAATTATGTTTTGTTAGAGTCGCGGTTCTCAGCCTTGACCGCACACTGGCGTCACCAAGACGTTTTATAAAATAATACCAGTGCCTGGGACCTACCCTCTCCCCCCGAATTCTGATTTATTTGGTCTGGCTGTGACCTGAACATCAAGATTCTTCAAAGCTCCCGGACGGATTGTAACGTTATGCTTAGTTTGAAAACCCCTGCTCTAGAGGGAGAGGGGAAAGTTGGAGTGAATTTCTTCTGCCTCCTCCCTAAGATCCAAGAAGAAAAGCTGAGTTCACTCACACTTTGAATATTTGGGGCTAGACATGACCAATTATGTCATGAGACACGCCAGGGACCTGTGCAGTTACAAATTCTCTCCATTCCAGGGGAAGTCAGGAAACCTAATGTTTGAGAACCAGCTCAGATTTGGTGTTTCCATGAGCACATACAGTATAGCTGAAATTTTTGCTTATCGATCATTGGCTCCCATCATTTAAGGAAAGTTATTTGTACATTTTATTTTTGAAATCCGTGGAATATTTGGTTTTAACACCCAAGTTTTGTTTCTGTTTTCAGAGCCCATTGTTCTGGTTCAATAATTTAAATCAGTAAAGCCCTGTTTGTAGTCATCTGATCTATTCTCCATCATCATTTTGTTTCCTCTGTTTGGGTTCCTTTTCTTTTCTTTTAAGATTTTATTTGACACAGAGAGAGCACAGGCAAGGGGAGTGGCAGTCGGGGGGCAGAAGCAAGCTCTCCACTGAGCAGGGACCCCAGTTCAGGGGCTTGATTCCAGGACCCTGGGATCATAACCTGAGCTGAAGGCAGACGCTTAACCGACTGAGCCACCCAGGCGCCCCTGTTTGGGTTTCTTTTTAAAGGAAACGCTTTATTGAGGTATAATTGATACACTAAGAACCACGCATATTTCATGAGTGCAATTCTGTGCACTTGGACATACACAAACACCCTTCACAACCAAGTGTGTAAATTTTTGTTAAGTTTTAAGTTTTTAACTGTTGACAGAGGATCCCATCATCCAATGCTCTAAGTAACTTTTATCCTAAGGGCTCCTGGCTGGTTCAGTCGGTAGAGCCTGTGACTCTTGATCTCAGGTTCAAGAATTAAGTAGGGCCTACTTTAAAAAGTAGTAATAGGGAACCTGGGTGGCACAGTCAGTTAAGGATCCAACTCTTGGTTTCAGCTCAGGTTGTGATATCAGTGTCCTGAGGTCAAGCCCCGTGTCAGGCTCTGCACTCAGCGTGGAATCTGCTTAAGACATTCTCTCCCTCTCCTTCTGCGCCTTCTCCCTGCACGCTCTCTCTCTCAAATAAATAAATAAATCTTTAAGCAAATAATAATAATAAACTGGGGCACCTGGGTAGTGTTGTTGGTTGAACATCCAACACCCAACACTTGCTTTTGGCTCCAGCCATGATCTCGTGATCGTGGGATCGAGCTCCACATTGGGCTCTGCTCTCAGCAGGAAGTTTGCTTGAGATTCTCTCTCTCTCTCCCTCTGCCCCTTCCACTTATGCTCCCTCTCTCAAATAATCTTTAAAAATAATAGTAATAACAGGGGCACCTGGGTGGCTCAGTGGGTAAGCGTCTGCCTTCAGCTCGGCGTGATCCCGGGGTCCTGGGATAGAGCCCCACATCAAGCTCCTATGCTGGGAGCCTGCTTCTTCCTCTCCCACTCCCCCTGCTTGTGCCCTCTCTCACTGGCTGTCTCTCTCTCTGTCAAATAAATAAATAAAATCTTTAAAAAAAATAGTAATAATAAATTTTTAAAATAACTTTCAGTCTATTTAACAGAAATAGTCAAACACACCCCAAGTTGAAGTAATGATTTTCGTAGTATATTTAGATTTTAATTTGAATCTCCTATTAAAAATGTGAAGAATTGTGTGTCAGATGCTGTAAATGAGCATTCATGTAGTGAAAACCTTGAGGAAGTATTCAGAAAGCTGAGGGAGAAAGAAACTTGTTTAGCCATCATTGCATATTTTAAAAACCAGGTACAGCTAGAATGTATTTTCACATACCAATTACGAAAATGACTAGTTCTTAACCTCTTATTTAATCACAGAACCCTTTGAAATTTGTTAACAAGTTACATTCCATCGCCTCCACCAAAATTTACGCACATAATAATTTATGCTCAAATTTTAGAGGGTTCATAGACACCGTGAAGCCAGAATCCCAGTAGAAGAACCAATTAAGGACTTTTTTTTTAACAACATGCTCTGTTTCCATTGATCGCGTCATCGGTGGGTACTATTCGCAGCCTGATTTATCCAAATAACGTAGGTCCTGAATGCCTGGTTGTACTGGAAATGCATCAGTAGTCCAGTGCCGGGACAGCGGGGAGAATCCTCTGCTCTACAATGTCCCTGAGTCCGTGCTCCCCTCGAGAAGAAGCGTGGCGAGCATTGGTGGAGGCATCTGAGAAGGGTTTAGGTGGTGAGCATCCTCAGTCTTAAGCTTATCTACGACTTGAAAATAACGTAGAAAAGCAGTTTTCCCATTGCAGGAAAAAAAAAAAAACCAGGAAGATACGGCGCTGGGAAAGTAATTTGAGAAATAGGTTTGGGATTTCCATTCACGAAATGCCCTGTACCAGGAGACTGGGAAGAAAAATCAATGCCAAGACCTCTGTGCCTTGGTTGTAACTGCTGCTTGTGGGAACATATCATTCAGCGCTCCGTGCTACCCCAGAGGCAGTCCGTGTAGACATTCAAATGTATGGCAAACCACAGTACCTTCTATTTAGTAACCGGAGAAGGGCCCTAGAGCTCTTCCTGTGTGCAGCAGAGAGAAAAAAAAAAAATGAGGCTACCTGTGGAGGCCTTAGGGATCCATGTCTTTTGACCTTTTCGTTCCCAGTGCAAGTGGGACGGTGGAGCTCAGATCCTGGAGGCGGTGAGCAGTGAATTCTCCCCAAGTATGGAGACCATTTAGGGCAGGAGCCATGTCTCTACGTGGATGGCTGTCATCACAGCGACAGTACTGACTGATGGAGCATATTTGAAGCTGATGTATTTGTTCTTTAGCCAAAGCTTGTTTAGCACCCACTGTTAAGCCCTGGAAATAGAGAAAGGACTAGCTTTGACCACCTCTAAGGCTTGTATTTTTAGTTGAGGAGGTAAATAATCAGATATAGCGTAAGAGGTGCTACAAAAGAAAATTCAGAACAGCCTTAAGAGAACATAGCAGAGCAAACAATTCCTCCATAAATAAAAAAGCCATAAAGTAAGCGGGACCGAACAGCTGTCTATTTTCCTCGATGCTCGGCTTTGTCTGTCTGTCTCCCTCTCCGTCTCTCTCTCTCACACACACACACTCACTCACATACTTGAAGGCCACTGTTTGAGAGTTTCTAGCTAAATCACTATCCCTGAGCTGTCCTCGATGAGCCCATGTATTTCCAACTAAGGACATGAACTAGCTGAACATTCTTCCATTTGAAGAGCCCTCGGCCCACCCTCCTGTCCCCCATCCAGTGACACCCTGAGAATTTCATGCTCTTGCTTTGGCTTTCTTTGGAAACTCATTCCGTAGGAAATAACCTGTCTACAATAAAAACCTGTAAATGGCACAGTGTATTGTTACCCCTTGGGGGTCCAAGAGGCGATGGGCTCCGACAGACTTATCACATACCTCCACCCTCCGGTAGGTAGCTCGCTATAAACAAAGCTCTCCTTAGGGCCATCTCTAAAATCTCTTTGTATTATATGTAGAAGCTAAAAGCAACCTGCTAAACAAATGCATCCAATTTCTGTTGCCTGGAAGCAATTGCATATTTATTACTGGCCCGACGGTTTGACCTATCGCCACCATAAACCAAATGAGTGTTATCTTGCTCCGCTTTAAAGATAGCTATCAGTCAAGCAGTAAATGCTGGGGCATTTTTTTTATTTTTTGCTTTGTTATTGGTAAATGCGCCGAGGTGAATTCTCAAATGAAAAATCAATGAGAATAATGAAAATCGAGCTATCAGGCATCTCTGAGTTAAACTGAATAGAGAAAATGCTCCTTTGACCTATTTGTTCCCCATCCCACCTGAGCTTAAAGAAAAAAAAAAAGTATTTGAGGAAGGGACTTGGTGCCGGGACTGTGGAGTGTGACACAGGCAAGGAAGTGCCTGTGCGGTGAGGAGTCTGTGACACTGTTGGCTGTAGCAGATGTGACTTGGAGCCACATACCAGGAGCAGGACGATATATTAACAAGCCCAAGGTACTGGAGTGAGTTTCCAGTTGACATTTCAATCCATCTCTTAGCTTTTGCCCAAATAGCAGGCAGTTCTCGTCAGAGACCTTGGATAAGTCACTTGTCCCTTTGGTCTTCGCCTGTGTGAGCAGCATGCGGTGAAGAGATTTTTGCAGGCGTGCAAAATGGATGGGGCCGCTTCCTCCCACCCGAGGGTCTCAGGACTGAGGGGTCTGCCTGTCCGTGTGTGTGTGTCATGCCATCCCGCACATCCATCCTTCAGTTGGGGGTTGAGAGTTCAAGCCGAGGAAGTGGAGAAAGGAAATTCATTTTTCCTCAGAGGCTAGCTATTCAATCTGGGGTGATTCTGGCCTCCTTGTTCTCTCTGCTTCCTGATCACGTTCTCACTGTCTACCTATTTCAGTGCTTGGTAAATGCTAAACCAATATACGGCTGCGAACAAAGGAATTTCTAGTTAAATAAATTTGTTATGAAACTGTCATTCTCTAAAATTTAAAAAAAATTTTTTTAAAGATTTAGTTATCTATTTGGGGGGGCAGAGGGAGAGAGAAACTCAAGCAGACTTCACACTGAGCACAGAGCCTGACACAGGCTCAGACCCAGGACCCTGAGATCACGACCTGAGCTGAAACCAAGAGTCCGACACTTAAATGACTACACCACCCAGGTGCCCATCTGTACAAAAATTTTAATGTGGGGAATGAAATTCTCTAGAGAGGGAATGCATTCCTCTTGTTGTCTTCGGTTCACGTGGATGAAGAAGGGCAGTGAGCACCCCCAACAGAGTGGCATCCAAGGGACACCTATGTCTGTGTCGCTTCATGCACAGTGTCCCCATCTGGAGGTTCTTCACCAAGTGTCTCATGCCCCCAAGACCCAGTTCAAATCCCCAGCGGTCCGTGTGGTCAGTAATGTTGGGCCATTGGACTGGGCTGCAGATTTCTCTTGTGACGATCGTGAAGAGGTTCTTCCTGCCAGTACATTTATCACAAATTATTGTCATGCAAGAGATTAAAATTTAAATCTGCATGGTCATTGGATGGATTGCTGTTCGGAGTTTTCTCAGATTCTCTGTTTACTTGGCATCAGTTAATTCCAAAGCCCGACAAACAGCCAAAGCTGTTTGCGTCTCCCCTGTGACCCAGAGCCCATCCTCTGAGCCACCTTCTGTATAGGGCTACCCCTGCCCTTCATCACTTCAAGGCCAGTACCAGACAGCTGGGGGCAGCCCTTATACCTCACAGCCTGCCAGAATCATTAAAACTAGCCAGCCCTAAGGTGTTTCCCCTGCCCTGTCTTGCCTGGAAACCCCAGTAAAGGCTCTGACCTATGCCTTCTTATTCCTTGTCTGCCTCGTAACCAACATGGGCGCTTCCCCCCATAGCCCTGCGTGGTGTGGTGCGCCTCTCATCGCCAGGAGAACTCTGAATAACATTGAACTTTTCTTTCAATAGCATTCACCTCTCTGTTGTCACTCAGTCACTTTCGTAAATTGAGATGCAGGCATAAATCTATTGCTTTTGGTGGCAGTCATCCAATCAATGAGCAAGTCCTTTTGAGCACCTAATACTCGTCAGGTGCTGTGCGAGGTTCAGGGATGACATTTTTTTTTAAAGTGTCGAAAACTTACGACTTAGCTGGAGAGACCGGTTGTATTCTTTAAACACCTAATTGTACAAAATACGCTAAATACTCTGCCAAGGACACAAACAGAAGCCTGGAGAAGTTTGAAAGAAACCCCAGACTGAAACAATGAAGGGTGACTTCTCTGGAAGACTGGAACTCAGCCTCGAACAATGGCTAGCATTCGGATGATAAGAAGAGAGACTATTCCAATTAGGAGAAACAACAAGATCAGAGGCACAGCATAGAGCATGCATGGGGCATGTTTGCAAAAGGCTGAGCCTAAAGAGAAGGCTCTGGGAGATTGGGGACATTTTCAGAGGCAGGAAGAGAGTGGCTGTAACTTATTAGCCATAATTAGGCCTAACGTTTGTGTTAATACCTTCCACTTGATCAGACACACAATTTCACCTTATGAAGTAGGTCTCTGTGTTTCAGATGTAAAGGGTCTACTGGGGAGACAGAAAGCGTATGCATAGTAGGTTCCACGGATGGTGGGAAGTACAGGAGCAGGTGTGCCTGGGGTGGACGCTGTGAGGGTCCAGAGGGGAGCCCAGCCCAGGCTGGTGTGTGGAGTGGGAAGGTGGGTCAAGGAGTGCTTTCTGGAAGAGACACAGGAGAGCTGGGTCTTGAAGGGTGGTTCGGGCTTCGCTCGGTGATGAAGGAGGGGAAGGGCCTTCTAGGCAGAGAGAGCAACATGAGCTCAGGCACAGAAGACCTAAACAATATGACCCGTGGGGCATTCTCAGCATCTCTGGTACGACCAGAGACCAAGTTGGCACTGAGGCCTTCTGCTTCCAGATCCCATGTTCTAGTTGGACGGGAATTTATCCCACCTTTTTGGAAGAAAGCAATCCAGTCGTTTTATTTAGAAAACCTTTTTACCCCCATTATTTTTTATGCTTACTATATTCCTAGAAGGATAACCAAACATGAAAGGTAAAGTTAATAGAAAAAAAAAAAAAAGTTTTTCTAGATGGAGATTCTTAGAAGGAGGAAAAAGAGCCAGATGCCTCAGGTGGACACTCTTCAGAAGCAGACCCAAATGCCATTTCTAGAGCCACAGCTGTGGGCATCATTGAAAGAGGGAGCTTGTGCAAAAGATGCAGCTTGAATGAGTCTTAAAGTGGAGACAGAAACCTCTAGCATGTTTCCTGTCTTGCATTTGTTGGAGGCAAGCATGTACTTGGAGGAGCAAACATTCTAATGCATTTAGTCAGACAGCTTTTGTCTCCCATTATCCACAGAGCAAGTGCCAGCCTTTCACACATGCATATACATTATGAATGTGTTACACGGCATCAGGCACCTGAGGAGGCTTCGTATATCAGTTGTGTCTGTTCAACATGAGCTTCCTGAGTAAAGGTGAATATAGGGCTCAGCCCTCCAGGCTGCTGGACTGAAATTAGGTCAGGAGAGGAGAGGAAAAAGTACACTCCTCTGCTCATACCTGTCCCATGGCTCTGCCACACTCTGCAAAGACCATTCTCCTCAGTGTGGCCTCCCAGGCCCTAGCAGCTGGTCCCTGCCCTCTCAATCCCCATCCCTTTCTACTGACATGACATCAACATGCCAGATTTCTCCCTACCTCAGGGCCTTTGCACATGCTGGCTGCACTGCTTGGAACATAGTCCCCCTTCTCTTTGCTAAATCTTACTGTTCTTCAAATCTCAAACACCAGGCAGTACTTCTCAGGCCCCAAACTCAATCAGGTCCTTACATGTTCTCATTACTCATGGTCCTTGTACCATAGATGCTAGGTCCTAATACCATTCTGATTAGTAATTCTGCCATTAATTGTGGGAATAGTGGTTGAGTGTCTGTCTCCCTACAAGCCTATAAGCTCAAGGGGAATTGGGATCATGTCTATTTTGTACACTGCTGCATCTCCAGACCCTTTCTCGGAGGTGATTAATTAATATTTATGAAAGGAAAAAAGGAAAGGAAGAAATGTGCAAGCCACTCCCATTTGTGTATCATCAAAGGTCTCTGTGGTTCAGTTTAAAGTAGCTTTGATGAGGTATAATTGACATACAATAAACACTCGTTAAAGAGTACAGTTTGATAAGTTTTGACATGTGTCTACACCCATGAAACCATCACTACCATCAAGATAATGAACATATCCATCACTCCCCAAAGTTTCCTCTTGCCCCACTGAAAGCCCTCCCTCGCACCCACCCCCCGCCCCCGGCAACCACCGATGTGCCCTCTGTCAGTATAGATCAGTTTGTACCTTCTGGAGTTTTATGTAGATGAAATCCTACAGCTTGTACTCTTTTGTCTGGCGTCTTTCACTCAGCATAATTGCTCTGAGATTCATCCATGTTGGTATATGTGTCTGTAGCTCACTGTCTTTATTGGGGCCTAGTATTCTGTTCTGTAACGGTATCATGCTGATTCCCCTGTTGATAAACATTTGGCTTGTTCCAAGCTTTGAGCTGTTACAAGTAAAGTGTCTCTGCACATCTGCATGTAAAAAAGTCTTGGCGTGGACGTAGCTTTCCTTTCTCTCAGGTAGATACGTAGGCATAGAATGTCTGGGTCATGGGATGTGAGTTCATTTTTTAAGAAACTGCCTATGATTCACTTTTCACCCCGTCTGCTTCCAGCAAGATGTTGTCAAGATTGCTAACGTTGCTAAAGTGGGTTTTGAATCCTTCAGGAAAAGAGGCACTCAGGAGGGTGGTGGTAAGGGAATTCAGGACCAGAGAGAGAGTATGATTCCATTTTAATGTTAGCGCAGTCTAGGAAATGGATAGCAGGTGGCGAACCCCAGCCTCTCTGATTGCCATTCCTCTCCTTTGTGTCACACGGTATCTTCCTCTGGTTCAGTATCCCCCCAGATGATTCCTTGAGGTTCTTCAAATACTGAGAAGTTAGGAGTAAGGAAGAGGTCCACACTGATCTGTGATCCGGCATGTTCTGCCACACACACGCCTTCGTCACGAAAGCTGCTGCAAACTCCAGAGTCATAACCCATTGTCTCTCTTCTCCGCAGGGGACACTNGAGGAAGAGGTCCACACTGATCTCCAGAGTCCTAACCCATTGTCTCTCTTCTCCGCAGGGGACACTTAAACTGGCTTCAGCTGGATCGAAGAGTATTGGAACATNAAGGAAGAGGTCCACACTGATCTGTGATCCGGCATGTTCTGCCACACACACGCCTTCGTCACGAAAGCTGCTGCAAACTCCAGAGTCATAACCCATTGTCTCTCTTCTCCGCAGGGGACACTTAAACTGGCTTCAGCTGGATCGAAGAGTATTGGAACATGACTTCCCCAAAAAGTCAGGACCGGTGGTTTTATACTTTTGTGTCAGGTTTGTATGCCTCACATCCATCCTTTTGCTGCTTCTTTTTTTCTTTGTCAAGAAAAGTCTGAGAGGGCAGCGTGATTAAAGGGAAGGGGAATCAAGTTCATTGGGGTCCGTTGCCAATGACAGAGGTCATAGTAGAGCTGCATTCACAGTAGACGTAAGCATAGGGTGTGAGAGTCCAAGGTGTGTCTGTGTGTGCATGGACACGTGTTTGTGCTCTTGCACTAGGATGCTTGTGTGGAATGAAGATAAGAGGCCCCCTTTTTTGCTTTTTTGGGGGAGCTTATATCTCAAACTAAACTGAGTCTCTTCTAGTAACACAAACCCTTGGGCTATTATTATTATTATTATTATTATTATTATTAGCAGTCGTTTGCAGCTACATCACAAATGTCTGTGTCTTCTTTCCTTTTTTTTTAAGATTTTATTTTTTTGAGAGAGAGAGAGCGCACATGTGCACAAGTAGGGTGAGGGGCAGAGGGAGAGGGAGAAGCAGACTCCCTGCTCAGCAGGGAGTCCGATGTGGGGCTCGATCCCAGGACCCTGGGATCATGACATGAGCCAAAGGCAGACGCTTAACCAATTGAGCCACCCAGGCACCGCTGTGTCTTCTTTCCTTTTATCACAAGTGGCACTTGGCCTCTTGAAACTTATTTTATCTTATCCCAAACAGGAATAGTTGAAAAGCAGCAGCAAACCATAGATACGTGCGTTCCCCAGTAAGGGAGGATATGGCCTAATAAAATACCGGAAACGATGGGCATTTTCTGTTCTCATGATCCTGAGATCATGATCTGAGCCCCCGTCGTCCATCAGAGTCTGCTCCCCCATCTCCCTCTGCCCCTCCCCACCCCCGGTCACACACGTGCTCACACTCTCTCTCTCAAATAAATAAATAAACAAAATCTTTACAAAATATATGTTAACAAGTTCAAGAGCAGGACACAAACAATTCACAGTTCAGTTCTTCCTGAAGAGTGTGGTTCAGGTACAGTTTGAGACGTAGCCATCCTGATACCACGGAAGGCATCAGAGAGCCTATATGAGAGTTAAAGGGTCCATTTCCCAGGTGGGAAGATGCGTCTTCACCTCTGCTGGCAGAGCAAATTTAAACTTGCAGGTAATGCCCTTTTTGTTCAAGAGCTGCAGACCTATCAGAGCTAATCTCAGCCATTTCCATTACTGATGGGCGTGTTCTTGATGTCATAGTCTCTTTCCTGGTAGCTCCATTTTCTCAGATAAATGGAAAAGCAACTGCATAAAGGAGAGTTCACAATTTCACTAGGGGGGTGTGGCAGCGTCGGGCAAGGCTCAGTTGAATTTAAGCATTTAATTAACCTGTAATCAAAGGTGGGTGAGTCCACTTGCCATAATACATCAGGATCTCCCCTCCTTCCTGCTGCTTTTCACCAACATTAATCAAGAAGAGAAAATACTGGGCTGGTTATATATTAGCTGCTTTTTGCAAGGGTCTGTTAGGAGCTGAGTTATGGGTGGGTTTCAGGAACTGAGCCTTGCAGGAAAGCTTGGGGCACCATGAGATTGTCACTGAGGATATGCAGGCTGTTCCAAGTCACTGCTGACTCCACCCATGACACCAGGTACCCAGAGGAGGGCTGCAGAGGGCGATCCCGTGCTTACAATACGGAGAACCAGGAATGAATGCTTCTGCCGTCCGCCACCCATTTTCCTGGTTGGGTGCAGCAGGCACCTCAGAGAACTCCCAGGGAGAGCCTCTGCCAGGCCACATTTGGGGACAGACCCCTAGCAGAATATTGTCACAAGGCGGAGCTCCATCTGTAGCTCAAGGCAAAAGCTGCTCTTTCTGCAGAGCCTCGGGTTTCTATGTCTAGTCTTGGCCACCTGAGTGCTTCTAACTCAGCAGCTCCAAAGTCAAACTCATCATCTTCACCTCCCCAGGCCTTCTGTGGTCCCTCAAATCTCTGACGTTGTTATCCATTCAGGCCTGTAGGCTTTAACCATGAAGTCCTTCCTCTTCCTCGGTTGCTTAGGTGCATTAATTCTCTGCGGCTACTTCCACCCTCTGCCCTATCCTCCGCTCTCCCCATCATCTGTCACTTGAACTATTGGTATCACCTTGGTACCCGTCACAGAGGATCCTGGCTCCCAGACCCGCTCTCCTGAGTCCCCATTTTGCAGCCAGCTGAGCAACACAGAAGCAAAACACCAAGAATCTGTGTTTCCCAAGAGAGAAGGCGGATGCTCTCCTGTAGGTGAATTGTGCATTTTTACCTTGGTGCTTGGGAAGAATTCCCAGCTTATACCTCTGTACCTTTCCAGGGTTGCCCACAGGCTATTTTGTCCAACGGAATGGCAGGATGAATTATCTTCATAAAAGACTCAGACCTTGGACTATGCCAGGGTCCATAAAGGAGCCCCCGTGCAGCTGGGTCATTTCCCCGTATGTGGACACTGACCTCTCTCATTTCTCAACAAGAGCGCGGCGGCAGGAGAAGCCCCCGTGCAGCCAGGAGCACACGTGTGTGCCTGCAAGCAGTTTCTCTAGCCACTCCTAGCCTCTCTCCTTTTGTTTAAACATCTCTAGATTCCATCTCCGTTACATGTGCGCGTTAGCCTTCGTGGAAAAGGAGAATAAAATCACCCAAAAAAAGACCGTGGAAAAGGCTGACTGCCTTAAGCCAAGATTTGGGAATTCATCCAGTGGAAATATTAACCCCGTATCACTGGGGATCTAAACTTGGGCTGCCATCCCAGCATGGCTTACTATTTGGCAATTATATATTCTTTTGCTGTAATGCATATTCGAAACATCTGTGAGAGTGAGGGCAGAATTATCACCTCCATTCAACTGATGATGAAAAATAAGACCCCAATATATTAAATAACATGAATTTGAATTCAGGGAATTCTTTATCCTCTGAGCCTGTCCTCTGAGGGCCTGAGACTGGTGTCGTGTTGCTGAGTATTCTCAGCATGGCGGGACAGAGGACTGAGACTCTGTCTTCACTGACCCATGATTTAGCATAAGTGGACCTCCCCCTTCCTCCTCCTCAGTCAGATCACCAGGAGTGATCACAGAGGCTTCAGACTCTTAATAATTACCTAAAAAGGAAAAAGGTCTGAGGGAAGGGAACTGTCCATCATTAAACACCCATCCATTATTCAGGATGATTGTAAATCTTCACAGCGCTTGAATCAGGTACTATTACTTCTAGTTAAAGAGAGGGAGGTGAAGGGCGCCTGGGTGGCTCAGTCGGTTAAGCATCTGCCTTCCGCTCAGGTCATGATCCCGGGGTGCTAGGATCCAGCCCTGCACTGGGCTTCTTGCTCAGCAGGGAGCCTGCTTCTCCCTCTCCCTCTGCCCCTCACTTGTGTGCACGCTCTCTCTCTCTGACAAATAAATAAAATTTTAAAAAGAGAGAGAGGGAGATGAGGGCCCAAAATGCTGATTCTCTCCCCAATACTGCTAGGAAGTTACCACTTCTGTTCAGTTAGATCGGACTCCAAACTTCAGGCTCTCTCCACTGCACCATGCTGCCGCTCTCTCCACAAGTGAAAAGCGACCCCATGATTGCTTATCAGAGACTCTGGCAGGGCCGCAGGCCACCAAGTCAGGATCGGTGACTTTGGTCCATCTCACGTTCCACAGTTGGCTGCGGCTGCAGAACCAGGGTCCATCCGCAGAGATGGCGTCAGGCTGGGATGCACCCCCACTGGGCGAGAGGGTGTGGAGAGCAGCCCTCCCAGGCCTGACATTCCAGATCTAGCACTGCTGAACTCCGAATAGCCTTGGCGGAGAGCACCCCGTTAGTGGGGGGACATCCCGCAGTCGCAAAGCTTGGTGGCACCTTGGGACCTCCATAGGGGCGGAGGAAGGGGCCTCGCAGATGGTAAAGCAGGAGTTTTCAGAAGCCGAGGTATGCGTTGTTAGCCCCACTCGAGAAGCTCTTGCCGTTTGCTGACCAGGGTGAACACCAGTGGGAAGGCATCCTACCCCGCGCTGTGCTCTTTCTTTTCCTGTGAAGACGACTCCATAGTCCCCACCGGCACCCTGAGCTGCCTCGCTGTGGGGCCTGGAGAGCCAAGACCACTCTCATCCCAGCTGTGGACAGTGAGCGTCCCCCTTGGGGACACTGTGCTGCACGCTCACGGTCAGCAGTAAGTTTAGTTACTGATGCACGAATATCCACCAGCACTGACGACGCTGTGGGCACCGGTTTAGGAGCTAAGGGTAGAGCCGTGAGCAAAGCAGACAAAAACCCCTATCCTCGTGTACCTGCACATCCATTCCCCCGAATTCCAGGGCCCTCTCACCCGGCCTGTCCTCATCTCTGCTGATTCAGCCCAAAGCCTGTTATGCACCGTTACAACCACCCCTACCCTCGGACCTCCCCTCCCTTTGCTGCTGGTCACGTGTGTGCATGGCCCCCGTGTGCCCACGCAGACACACACACACACACACACACACACACACAGGGTGGAATCAGTCCAGTCACATATTTCCTTTATTTCTGCCCCTGAGCTGCCGAGTGTAGTCTGGGCTGGGGGAGGTGGGGGTCACCGAGCTGCAAGTTGGTGCATGATTGCCTATGACCAATCTCACACAGCTCGTCAGTGTTTCTAGGCACTTCTGTCCGTTGTTCCTGCTCAGGGTCCTCTGCGTTGCCCACGGTGGTTTTTGCTCCTGCCACGGACTCCAAACCAGAAGCTCACCCCTTTGCTTCAAGAAGGTGACATTGCTTATGGTTTTGTAGAGAAAAGGAAAGCTGGCCCAAGTAAACTTCAGCTTCCTGCTCCCTTCCTCAGTTGTATCCGCCCATCCTGTGGCCTCCTTACCCACCTGCTGCATGTGTGCACACGCACTCACACACGCACACCCCTCAGAGGAAGACTGACCCTTAGCCCGGCATCCGAGGCCAGCCAGGTCCACGTGCGCTCCAGCCCCAGCCCCTTCCTGCACCTCCAAGAACTCCCTGCCTCCAGCCTCCCATCTTTCTCTGTCTTAGGCTGCGCCGTGTCCGTGGATTCTTCTCCCCATGACAGTGACTCTTCTACCCTGACAAAATACCCTCCCTGACTTGCATCCTCCTTCAGATACTGCCCCCTTGCTCCCACCGCTGTCCACAGCAACGTTCCAGAAGGATAAGCCAGCCCTCGTCTCCTTTCTCCCATCCCACTGGCTTCTCACCTTGTGGCTGTCCCATCTCAAATGGTCACTGGCGGTCTCTAGGCCCCAATTCCATGGGCGCTTCTCTGCCCTCCCCTGCCTGAATCAGTGGCATCTTCATCTCTCTGCCCCCCAAACTTCCTCCTCTTCCTAAGGCACCTCCTTAACTCTGTGATTGGCCCCGCCACACACCCAGCCAGAAACTGGGGAGTCAACCTTGACTCCCCCTGCCCTCTCTCCCCTGCCTCCTTGCCTGCCTTCATTCACTAATTCCTGTTACTTTTGTGTTTTAAATAGGCCCTATACCCACTGCTGACTCTCCACGAACACCCCGTTGGCTGTCATTAGAGCATTCCTGAACTTCTCCTGGTTGTGGCTCCTTCTGTTCTCCTCTAGGTTACTGCGGAGTATCTTTCCAGAATTCTCATCTGATCCCTTCCTCAAAATGTTCCTGGCTTCCTATTATTGCGCTGCGGTTATCCTTAGCGTGTCCTGTATGATGCTACACCTGCCAGCCTCACCTCCTGCTGCTCCGTGACACCCCCCCGCCACACACACACACTGACTCTACAAGCAGCCCGGTGATCAGTGTGTGAGCAAGATCACATCCATCTGCAGACCACTGTTTGGGACCATGAAACAAGCTCCCCAAAGAACAATGACCCTCTGATAGTATTCACCAGGCGAGCTTAAGAAACAGGTCAAGAAAAATAAGACAAATCTCCCTACACACCCAAGGAAATCTCTGTATTTCTGTAGGAACATGTTTGTGCTCAGATGGTTCCCTCCACGCCTGGGCTGTTCCTTTAGTTTGTCTTCTTCAGCCAAGTGTCCCTGCAACTCAGATCATCTCCACTGTTGGCAGGAAAATAAACAGAGATTAGATTTGTCTCTTCAAACGGAGGTTCACCAACAGTAAACTGAAGTAATAAGCACTAGAAAAAAAAAAAAGAGGCAATCCCAGGAAGCTTTAATCTGGGAGTGGGGATTTTACAGCCGAGTTTATGGCCTGACTGTTGGTGTCTTTCCTGGCTGGTGGAGACAAACAGTTGCTCTTTCCTGTCACCATAGTAACAATGAAGGCAGGGATCCTAAAATGAGGAGCCTGCTACCAGAACTTGCTAGATCTCAACTGGGTGCCCCAGTGAAGATTTTTGAGCTGGTGAAATTCTTAAGATCAGAGATATTCGGCCCCAGAAACTCACAGCAGCACCAAATACCCTTTTCATTCCCATCGCTCCTTTTTGCTACTGAAACTCAGCATTCCAAATGTGACCCTTGTGTTTGTGACAAAATGAAATCAGCGGTCCATTTAATTAACACTTGCTGTAAATATTCAGTGATTCCCAAGTGCCAAGGGGGTGGATGTGAGAGGGAAGAGGGGGAGCGGGCCGTCCAGAAGAAGAAGGCTGACTGACATCCAGACATAGGACGTTGCTCACGCTGCTGCCAGTCAGAGGCGTCCACGGGTTATAGGGGACGAGACTCCCCAAGGCTTCAGAGCCTTTTCATTATTTTATGTGCCCAAACACGTAGCAGCATAGCACGTATTTATTCCTGCTTCAGAGTGTCTGATACAGTGTCTCAGGTCTGGGCCAGGACCGCTGCTGATGGTATTCAGGGAACAGGCTTAGCCAGGTCTGCCCTTGGCCTAGAACAAAGGTTGGCCCTTTGACTCAGAAGAAGCCATCAGATTCAGTCCTGCTAAATATGGCAAAGAACCCGTTTTAAAGCATAAGTTGATTATTACTCAGGTACAGGTACTCAGGCATAGGTACTCAGGTACTCCCAACACATCAGGAGATGGTGGTCGATGAAAAGACAGCTTGCTATTCACAGTTTCCAGGAGGAGAGGGCCCACCGCACCAGGCTGGGCTGCCCAGGGACGCACCAGGGTTGGTCAGGAGGCAGAGGGAGTGGGGGGAAATGTGGGGAAGAGCCTTTGTTTCGTGGTTTCTACAGGAAGGAATGGGTGAGGCAGGGTAATCAGGTTTAGCATTGGCTACTTTGAATAATTACAGCAGGCTTGGGGCATAGGGTCTGGCCAGAGTTGTCTGGCCTGGCTCAGGCCCTGGGGTGAGAGGGCAGGAGGGCGGTGACCTGAAGTGTGAGAGCCGCACAAAGGAGCAGGAAGGGTGTGTGAGCTCTCTAGATTAGCTGGTCTGCATATGAAAGGCGAGCTCACACCTTTAAGGAACTGGTCAACCCTGGGAGGGGCCGTCCCTCCAGAGCCATCTAGGCCGCAGACGTCAAAACACCAGAAACCCGTGGTTAATACGGAACCAGACTTGGAACTGTCCATGCAGACCCTGTGCATCTACAAGAAAGCATTCAGTTCCTTGGCTTTATCCAGAGACCTGGAATTTTCTTTGTGAACCAGGTCTTTGAGGAAGCATTGCCCACCCCCCACCCCCGCAGCGCCTACCCGCACACTGGTCGTTAAGGAAATGCAACATCGCCACCTACTGGCAAAAACGAGGAGCTCTCGTGAAAATCAAAAAGAACAGAACCTGCTTTAAAAAAAAAAAAATCCAGACTTTGAACCCAAACCATCAATGTGTCGCACTTGCCCAGAAGCTTCTTCCCCCTGGTGCTCCTGTACTTTTTCTGAGCCTCCTTGTGTGGATTGAGATGTCTGAGGTCTCTTTTTCTCTGGACATTTTTATTCACGAGTTCCCTCATACAGATGGAAAGTTCAGGATGTGTTAAATATCCAGGGTTACAGAATAATAATATGACAGGCCTGGAGCTCACACAGTTTTCCAGGCTGTTTGTCGGTAATAACGGTTAACGGGATATTGCTTCCCAGTTTCTGTCAAGAGGAGGTGGTTTATTTTTCCTCATCTCAGAGTATGTTATTTTCTCTACCTTCCTGCCTTGTGTCCAGCCAGACCCCTGGAACTTGGGGGACATGACTGCTGTTGCAGAGAACAGAACCTGTCCTGTCTTTTCCCATTTCTGTTGCTAGAGCGGGGGTGGGGGAGTGTCATGTTTCCTTCTTATACTGTTGAGGAGGTAAAGGATGACGGGTACCGAATGCCTTCACTCCTAAATTCTCAAGAATTGAAAGAAATACAGGAAAGACACAAGGTGTTGCTTTGAAAATTATGTGGCTTTGGACCCAACAGATTGAGACACAGAGTGGTTATTGCAGAACTAAGGTCACTCACTGGCAGACTCCAGAAAATTCTGCTGTTGTCCTGGCTTTAAGACTGGAGGGGATCTGCAGCTTGCTTGTGCAACTTTCCACGTTGACAGTGAGCGAAGGGCAGGGGGCAGGGCTGGGATGCGGCATATGAGCCCCCATGACCCAGAATCACATAGCTCCTCCCCCTCCCGCAGTGCCATCTCTGCCCCTCTTACTGTTCCTCATGAGAGCTGCACCCCGCAGGCAGCGGGGAGGAAAGCTGACAAGCAAAGTCTTTCGCTCCCAGACACTAAGCCCACCTGTGTGCCAGGCACTGTATTAGTGCTGGAGATACAAAAATGAATGGGATTTGGCCTCACCCTCCAGGAGACATTCACAGCCTAGAAAGAAGATGCCCCGGGGAGCAGAAAAGTACAGGACTCTGGGGCAGCATGGCAAGCAGGGGAGGAGCCCGGAGAGGAGCTCTTCCCTGGGGGCTGTCAACAGAGTCCAGGAAAACAAGGTGTTCCTGAGTGAGGGTGGAAGGGAGCAGGAGTGGCTTGGGGTGTGGAGGATGGTGGTTTCTGGGTCAGAGCAATAGTTTGAACAAAGGCGTGAAGCAAGGTTCATCTATAATGGGTCGCGCTTGCAAGTTGGCCTCCCTCGATCTCTCCCTTCCTCTCCTTCCTTCCTTCCTTTGATTTTGCTATTCTGACTACCCTCACTCAAAAATCCTTCACAACAAATGTGGATTTTTTTTTTAATTAAATCCAATTTGACTTATTTTGTTAAAGACCTAGAGTTTGCTACTGCCTTTCAGGTCTCCACTAATAGAGACAGGGAAGTTGTACCACTTTGCGGTTCCTTCAGGATCACTGCAGACCCTTTATGGAGGCCTCCGTGACCTAAAATAGCTACTCTTGGCAGGTGCTTTTTTTTCTTCTTGCAGGGAGAGACCGGGTGGCAGAGGTCCACCAAGGGTCCTGCTCATTCCCAAGCTTTGCAAGAATGAAGGCCATACTATAATTTCCGAACATTTTATATACTCTCACATGATAATTTTACGTATTAATATCTGTTGGTTGAAAATATCTGCTAGTATTTGAAGTCACTCTGGATTCATTCACAAATTGAAACTGTATGATATTAATCACAGCAGCCTCTGCACACACACTGGGAAAATGACAGGAGACATTATTGGTCCGCAGACAAGAGGTTGCAAACTGGTGGGCTGTGGGCTTGTCCTTGCCTAGGGATGTGTTTTGTGTTGGTGTGTTGTTTTTGCTGTTGTTATTGTTGTTATCATCTGAATGAGTTTCCAGTATTTGACAGTGGCGGACTTGTTAGGTGGAGAACCACTGACCAGGTCCCTCGATCTTCTTATACAGTTTGGAAAACAGAAGCCCAGAGAGGTGAAGTGATTTGCCCTAAAGCATACAGAGCTGAGACCAGATTACTGGTCTCTTGACTTCCTCCCCAGGATTCTTTCCATCATACTGTAACACTATTCTAGAACATAGCACTTGTCTTCCCATTACACGTGCCACTGACGCTTCAGGGTAGCCCCAGTTTCCAGGAGGCAGGTATCCAGTGGCCCAATGAGGGCCTGTTCCCAGGCAAGGCTCTGCCTTCCATCACCCCCTCCCTGCACACGGCTGGTCCCTAGACAAATACAAGTGCCTAATCTGATTATGTGATTTAATAAACTCCAAAGTCAATGCATAAAGGTGCATTAAATGTAAATGTAAATAATTTCAGCATGTCTCATCACGAAAGAAATCTATAAGCTCCATCTGGATAAAAATCCAATTCTCATTTGGCTTAATATGCATTAATACCACAGCATTAAGAGCGCTTGTCCCAGTTCTCTGGATTCACAGAAATCAAATCACACCTCACCACCTTTGGGAAGATAACGTCATAACCATTTCAAAGAAAAATAGAGCCCCCTTCTTCAGTTGAGCAGAAGAAATTATCTTCAAGAAATCCAACTGAACTATGATTAGGACCAAAAAAAAGCAATGTATGAAAATTATTAAAAAATTGGAAAGCGGCTCAGGATAAAGAAGGAGATGGTTGAGTTAACCGCCTCTGGTGGGAGGCCCAGCTTCTTGGCTCTGGTCAAGGTTGTCAGGCATGGCAGTCCTCATGTGCTAGAAAAGGGCTTGAAAAACTGCTTTCTTTCAAAACTGAACCGTATGAAAACAACTGATCACAACTTTTTCTTTTTCATTTAGCATGGGGAGTTCTGGTCCTCGCGTCAAATCTGTCACTCAGAAAACAGCTGCTTTTCGGCTTGATCTTCTGCTGTTTCTGTGGCTCATTAGCGTTTTTTTCTCTTTCAGGTTTTATATTGAAAGCATCTCATACCTAAAGGACAACGCTACCATCGAGCTCTTCTTTCTGAATGCTAAGTCCTGTATCTACAAGGTAGAAACTCTTTCTTCCCGTTCAGTTTTCCACTGAAAGTTGAAAGTATCATTTGAAGCCAGAAATCCTAACTTGTTGCCCCAGTGTGATTTTATTGGTTAGTAGACATAATTTATAAATGGATTGCTATAAATAAATGAGAACATCCAGAAATGATACGATCCATTTAACAACAGGACTCTTCCTGATCCCATCACTAAGTTTTTGGCTCCTTGGAGGTGCACCTCTACCTGATTTTAGGGGTCCCCTTCCCCTGGCAACTGAGATGGAGAGGAAATGGGCAGAGAGGGCAGATTCACTAGTCCACGCAGATAGGTCTCCTAAGGATGAATGGATTTTTTTTTTTCCAGAAGTCTTTTTGGTTTATTCTTCTAGGTAAATGTTAGAAATACATTGTCAGATGTAGCAAAACAAACAAACAAAAACAAACACAAAAAACACCTAATTGGAATTGTATTGAATGATGGAGAGAAATTTGGAAGGGGAGGGAGAATATATAACTTTAAAACATTAACTCTTCCCATTCATAAGTATGAAATGTTTGTCCATTTATTAAATTGTTTTTATGTCCCTTAGGTTCTATAGTTTGTATAGTTCTTTCTTTTTGATTAATTAATTATTTTAAATTTTTAATTAAATTCAATTAGGTAATGTATAGTGTATTATTAGTTTCCAGGGTAGAATTTAGTGAAAACAGAGAGGGAGACAAACCATAAGAGACTCTTAACTATAGGAAACAAACTGAGGGTTGCTGGAGGGGGGGGGGTGGAGGATGGGGTAACTGTGTGATGGGCATTAAGGAAGGCACATGATGTAATGAGCTCTGGGTATTATATGCAAAGGGCGAGTGGACTTCTTATAACCAAGTGCATGCATTATCTGACCATTTTTAGATATTCCAGCAGTATCTTTCAAAGGGATGCGATTGATAATTTAGGTGGGCAAAATTTTTTAATTGCACTAAAATACACATAAAATGTATCATTACAATTACTGGTAAGTATCCAGTTCAGTGATATTAAGTGCATTCACAGTGTTCGTACCTCCATCCATCTCCAGAACTCTTTTCCTCTTGCAAAACTGAAACTCTGTACCCACTAAGCACTAACTCCCCATTCTCCCCACCCCCCAGCCCCCGGCCACCACCATCCTACTTCCTCTCTGTGAATTAGACTACCCTAGGGACTTCATATCCATGAATCCTATAGTGTTCATCCTACTGTGACTGGCAGAGTTCACATTATGACCTCAGGGTCAATCCACATTGCAGTGTGTGTCAGAATTCCCTTCCTTTTTAAGGCTGAATAATATTCCATTGTGTATAAAGACCACATTTTTGTTTATCCATTCATCTATCAATGAAAACTTGGGTTTCTTGGACCTTTTGGTTATTGTGAATAGTGGTCCTATGAACATGGGCCTATAAATATCTCTTCAAGTCCCTACTTTCAGTTTTTTAGGGTGTATACCAAAAGTGGAATTGCTGGATCATATGGTAATTGTACGTTTAATTCTTTGAGGAGCTGCCATATTGTTTTCCACAGTGACCGTACCACGTAATATTCCCACCAACAGTGCATAACGATTCCAATTTCTCAACATCTTCTCCAACACTTGTTATTATGGGTTCTTTTTTTTTAATAATAGCTATCCTAATGGGTGTTAGCAGTATCTCATTGTGATTTTGATTTGCATTTCCCTAATGATTAGTGATACCAAGCATCTTTTCATATGCTTTTTGGCCATTTGTACATCTTCTTTAGAGACATGTCTGTTCAGGNTGGCCATTTGTACATCTTCTTTAGAGACATGTCTGTTCAGGCACAATTCTTAATGGAGTGGGACTGCATCCAGTTCCCCCATATGCTTGCAGTGTTTCCTTTCATTGGCCAACCCAGAATGCCCACATGTGTTTCCAGCACACACACCCTGCCTGGGGAGAGGGGCTTGCAGACACCACCAGGGCTGAAATCCTCTACTGGGAGAAGGTATTTGAAAGAAACACGCACACTGCTGTCCCTGGTGTGTCACGAATGCAACCTTCAGGGCACCTCCTCAGGTCAGCTCATTAACAGCCACAGAGAAGGACAGCCTGTCGCCCTGTGGCACGCTGGGCGCTGAGTGATTTCTGTAAGTTGTGTGGCTAAATCTTCCCAACACTTAGAGGTGAATACTACTTTCATCCCTGCTTCCCCTGGGAGGAAGATAAGGCACAGGGAAGTTAAGAGCTTCGCCCGAGGTCGCAGATCTACTGAATGGCAGCGTCAGTGGGGGCTGAAGCTGGCAACCTTGACCCCAGATCACAGAGCTCAGCCACGGGGCTGCTCTGAGCCCCAGAGGGCAGGCTCTCCCCAGAGTGGAGAACACCGCCAGAGGACTCCAAAGCTAAGAGCACTTGTGGTAAAGTGGTCAATGGCTGAGGGAAAAGTCTGAGGAGATCCCACCACCTATATTTTCAAGTTTAACTAAACCGTATTTTAGGGGATTGCCACAAACCCACCAAACATTAAAGCACACACACGAGTTGGATTGGTACATCAGCCATCAGTTTTTCTTCTGGAAGTACTTCAGCACATTCATTGCACAGAATAGTCCCTCCAAATGCAAATGTCCACAATAATGGAGGGCCTGTTGGGGATCAAATTCAATTCTGTGAAAGGACCTCACTTGGTGATAGTTGCTGAGCCAGGACTTAAACTGGGCTCAAACCCAGACCGCTCAGACTGCATTATTTTGGGGTTTTGCTGAATGGGAGGAAAAGACACTAAATGCAGTTCCAGGAACTTGCAAATTCCTTCCTGTCTCTAAACACGTTTTCTCGTTCTAGCGTGGAGATAAGACAGCCTTACATAGCTTGCAGATTGCAAGAGTCTCTGAGGGTTTTTGATTAACGAATGTGAAGGCACTTTGAGAAAGGTCGGGAATAAAACATGAGGCTGTCCACCAGGGGGCATACTGGGGCAGTAAATGCCTTGGAAATTCCAGTTCCGAACTGAAGAAATCAGCTCCACCAAGTAAAAAACAGTGGCCCCAAATCGTGCTTGTCCAGACACCTGGGGAAAAGGAGAGAAACAGTTTTTCACTCAGAGTTGTTCAACTTCAGTCCAGTCACAAATGCTTAGCTGGAGATGCAAGCAGCGGTGTTTCTGAACACCGTGCTCACAGCAGACCCTGGGATTCATGGAAAATGAAAAAGGAGAAGAAATCCTTAGAATTTAACATGACAGGCCCTCCAGGGGGAGGTGGCAATGCCTTCAGAGCCAGCCACGTTTAGGACCGAGGCACACCCAGGGTCAGCCTGCCCGCTGACCGGGCTGCTGTCTGGCATCCAGACCCCCAGCGGGCTCTTCTCAGGATCCCTACTAAAGCTGGCTTCCCTGAAGTTTGTGTGGGAGACCAAGTATGTGCCACAAGACCACCTGTCTCCCTCCTGTCATCAAAAATGATAGTTTCATTTGCATGCACTGACACTTCAAGCTTCTTTAACATTGTCACATATTATCTTATTTGAGCCCAACGGGCAGGTAGAGCCAGCACCCTTTGCTTTAGGGAGAAAGAAACTGGTGTCAGAGAGGTTCAGTAACTTCCTCAAGGACCAAGGCCTGGAAGTGGTTGGACAGGCGGTGTGGCCCAGTTTACATGGTTGTAACTGTGCCAGTGTTGGGGGGAGGCCCTGCCCCAGAGGGCAGTTGGGAGTTTCCGTTTGGAGTCCCGCACACCCAGGTTCCTGTCTAGCTCTGCTTCGTAGTCAATGCAAGGGATGGGGACACCTTCTTTGAGGTCTCCAAGCTTAAAGGACCCGACCTGGGGCGCCTGGGGGAGCACACTCAGTTAAGCATCCAGCTCTTGATTTCGGCTCAATTCACGATCGCAGAGTCCTAAGATCGAGCCCCGGGTCCAGCTCAGTGCTCAGCACGGAGTCTGCTTGAGATGCCATTGTTCTGCACCGCCCCCCAACTGTCTGGCGTGCTTGCTCGCTCTCTCTAAATATAGAAATAAGTCTTTAAAGGACCCGGCTCACACCCTTCTTGGAAGATGAAGCAAGGTGAAGCATGAGTGTTGCTGGTTAGCCCAGTGCCAGCCACATTATGAGCTCTGTTGTGGACGTACTGCTCACTTGGATCCAGACCTGAATTGTTGCTCTCGGCTGAGAATCTCTGTGTGCCACCCATGCCACCCCCCAGCACTTCGGGGGCCTGGAGGAGCCCAGAGGGCAGCGCCAGACACACAGCCTGGACATGATGCTGGTAGACAGGGGCTTCCGTTTACCCAGCGCAGGATTCACATCAGTCCCCTCCCTTGTTTCTCCGGGAATGACCCCTGCAGTGTACCAGAATCTGAATTGTTCAGATAAATGAGCTCTTTGTTCCTGCTTCTTCCAATCACTGTTTCATTCATTTTTTTAAAAGCATTAATACTTTTTATTTTTATTTTATTTTTTAAAGAGAGAGTGCAGGAGCAGGGGCAGGGGGGCAGTGCAAGGTGAGGGGCAGAGGGAGAGGGAGAAGAGAACCCCAACCAGGCTCTGTGCTCAGCATGGAGCCTGACATGGGGCTCAATCTCACAACCCTGAGATCATGACCTGAGCCAAAATCAAGAGTCAGATGCTTAATGGACTGAGCCCAGGTGCCTCTAAATTAGTTAATACTTTTATCAAAGTAGTAATATGTAATGCAGTTTAAAGGCAGATGGGGGGCGCCTAGGTAGTGCAGTCATTAAGCGTCTGCCTTCCGCTCGGCATGATTCCGGTGCNATATGTAATGCAGTTTAAAGGCAGATGGGGGGCGCCTAGGTAGTGCAGTCATTAAGCGTCTGCCTTCCGCTCAGGGCGTGATTCCGGTGCTCTGGGATCGAGCCCCGCATCAGGCTCCTCTGCTGGGAGCCTGCTTCTTCCTCTCCCACTCTCCCTGCTTGTGTTCCCTCTCTCGCTGGCTCTCTCTCTGTCAAATAAATAAATAAAAAATCTTTTTAAAAAAATAAGGCAGATGGTTCTAAGAGGCTCATTATAGAGNTCCTCTCCCACTCTCCCTGCTTGTGTTCCCTCTCTCGCTGGCTCTCTCTCTGTCAAATAAATAAATAAATAATCTTTTTAAAAAAATAAGGCAGATGGTTCTAAGAGGCTCATTATAGAGGAAAAAAAGCCCACCCCCAAGGCCCACCACCTTCAACAATTTTAGCTGTTTCTTCTGATTTTTGCCTATTTCCAAATAAGTTGGCACAAGGCATTAGTCCTTGATTATACCCATTTTAGATTTACTGAATTCCAACTGAGATGGGTGAAGATTCAGGTCTCCAATACAACCACCCACACTTTCCTGTTTCCCATTTTCCCAAAATGGTGGTAAGCCCAAATCTGGGTAAAAGCCACAACTGCCAGCATTACATGAGTGTGACTAATCCAAGCAGCATCCTCTGGTTGTGATTCCCTTTTTAGACAACCACTCGTTTTACCTAAAGGTAATAATTGCCTTGCTGTTACTTGTTTAGTTTCTGTGGGCCCATCAGTTTTTTCCCGAGAGCTCCTACAGATTCCCAAATGCATGCCCACATTAATTTCCAAATGCATCGGGTAATTCATCCATTCCTCTCTTCAGTTTGGTTTTTGTTGTTGCAGCCTTTGTTTTTTTGTCCTGGGACCTCCCTATAGCCCTCCTCCGTCCTCTCACTCCAGTCTGGACCTGGCCTCGTCCACAGCCCTCAGCACAGGACCCCCTTCCCCATCCTGTCTGTCCTTCACCCAGCTCTAGAGTGCTTCCTCTGTTTCCTGGATCCCGAGTCTCCCTGTGTTTTGTTTTATGCCATTGTTTCACTGGAGAACATCCTCCAATAAATCCAGGGAAAGTGCATATGGGAAGTACAGTGCTTGGGTCCTTGCATATCTGAAGTCTTCTTTTACCTTTATATCTGATCGATAGTTTGAGTGGATAGGGAAATAGAGAATGGAGACATCTCTCAGAATATCCAAGGTGTTGCTGCAGAGTTTGCTCCCAAGAAGTTTGCTGTGCCGTACATTGTAGGTGGACCCTCTCCACCCTCTCCCACCACCACCCGTGGTATCTTCTAGGATTTCCTCTTTATTCCTCTTCATCTGAAATTTTAGGGCGGTATGCCTTGAAATGGGTCTTCATAAATCCACTAGGCTGTGTATTCGATGGGCACTTTTAGTCTGGAGATTGGTATTCTTCAGTTCTGGGAGATTTTTCCGTACCGTTTCTTTGATGATGTCTCCTCTGTTTTCTCCGTGCTCTCCTTGCGGAACTCTTGTTAATTCGAGGCTGGGCACAGCCTCCTGCTTTGATACCTTGTATCTCCTCTTTTCCATCTCTGTCTTTTTATGCTACTTCCTGGAAGATTTCATCAATATGATGTTTAATCTCTATTGGCTTTTTAACCTTTGTGATCCTGTTTTTAATTTCTGAGACGTCATAGTATCTGATCTTTCTTTACATATATATGTTGTATTGTCTGTTATCCTGTTATTGCCTTTAAATTTTACATTCTCTTATCGTTTCAGTATTAATTATGCACGTTCTGTGTCCTTTCTGTTTCTTTTCAGTTCTTTTTTCTTTCCCCCTGTGTATTTCCTGTTTGGTTTGGTCTCTGCCTTTCACATAGGAGAGTTGCCTCAATTGTCTGTTGATCTTTTCTATCCATCCATGTGGAAGAGTGAGGCACCCGGTGGGGGTGGTCTCCTGGTGGATATCCCTGTGGACCGATCTACTGGCAAGCTGGTTCTTTCAGTAGGAAGCCCGAATGGCAGTGTTTGGGTGTCTTTCTCAGGGCTCCTCATTCTCTCCAGAGGAGAATCTTCCCCACTTCCTGTCTGGGTGCTCATCCTCTACTTCCTGTCTGGTCTTCCATTTCCTGTCTGGGCCAGTCCTCCACTTCCAGGGTGGGGGAGGGAACCCCTTCACTTGGGGTATAGACTCCCTTTCTAATCCTGGTGCTTTTGATGGGGGCCTCATTCCAGTTTCCTGTTCGTCTTGTCCAGAGAACAAACCTCTGATCTTTCAACAGCAGAAAAGTGAGGAAAGATGTTTCATTTTGTCATTTTCTGTTTGTCATGTTTTGTCTGTCATTTTCCCCAGACTAGGAGCACCAGCTTCCTGCCTTCTACTTTTTCTCCACTAGGAGGCAGAACCCATGACCCAGTGGGTTTCTCCCTCACATCCCCTTGCTTTATACTTTCCAGTCCCCTGTTTTGCACAAGAAGAACAGGAAAATACAGTCATAATCAATCCAAGTTGCCGAGGATTAGAATATGGTCATGAGAGAACAGGGTTCTAATGGTGAACTTTAAGTGGAGCAGGGGGAGGTACAGAATGGGGGTCCCTGATACCTCACACAGCTGCATGCTTGACAGCATTTCTGATATGTTTTTTTAAAGATTTTATTTATTTGACCGAGAGAGAGAGTGAAAGAGAGGGAGAGAGCATGAGCCAGGAGGAGGGGCAGAGGAAGAGGGAGTAACAAATTCCTCGCTGAGCAGGTAGCCTGATGTGGGGCTCGATCCAGGAACCCTGTGATCATGACCTGAGCCGAAGGCAGACATTTAACCGACCGAGCCACCCAGGTGCCCTTCTGATGTGTTTTAACTCTTCGAGGTTACAGATGGGTGAAGGAAAGAAAATTTATGATCAGGGGATGGATAGAACTCATTTAGAAATGTGTGTCTTGTTCGGTGGAAAACTCCCATGGGAAGTCTACCCTTGATGTTGTGTGTTCCCTGGAAAATCACAAAAGAAAGCAGAGCTCTCCTGCCAAGTCTTCTCTCTTTGGATGTGGCTTCCCATGCCAAACTGAAGAAGCCCATATGCCAGCCCCACAGTAGGCAGTGGGCTTGTCACACCTGATGGAAGCAATTAAGTGAATGTGGATTCTAATCTCAGCTCCTGCCCCACCTTCGGGCTACGGGACTGAATCCTGCCTTCTCTCCACTGATAATGGGAAATTGCTGTCAAAAATTAGACACCACAATGATTTTCAAAAGTCTTGCAAACCACAAGTCCTAGGTCATAAAATATTAGTGTCTTTTTAATTTTTAAAAAGAAGGAATCCCATAGGTAATATGGGATTGACTATCCACTCTTAAATATATTTGTCACACTTAAATGCTTGGTCTCAACATTTATCCTGTCCACCAATGATAACCAAAGAAACAGAACTCATGAGCACCATCTAAATGTGGACTGCAGTGTCCCTCTTTGGGTTGGAGGAAACGTTGGCATGAGCATTCATCAGATTGAATTTTTATGGTCACTTTCCATGACCTATCACTAAACTAGGCATACAGCCAATGCTCAGAAAACTGTTTTTAATTGATTGCTTTCCAATCCCAGGGAGCAAAGATTTGCATATTTCCTATGAAATTAGCAAGTCTGGTGCCTGCATATACCCAATGAAGAGCAGATCATGTCAGAAAAGAAAAAGCTAAATTCCTGCTTTATGTGGGCTGGGGGTCTTGAACCACCTTTCTTTTCTGAGAGGTCCACATTGGTCTGGGAGCTTCCATGTTACTGAAATTTAGATAACCATACTTGGGCCACATTTGCTACGTAGGGCTAAACACCATCACTCTTGAAATTAAAGTAAGTGGTCTTTATCCAAGATCTTCATAGAGCTTTGCTAATGAGCAGATTCTATCATCTTGTCTGAAGCAGAGAGAAACAAAACCCGCAAATCAGGCCCCACAGGACAAAAGAACCAATATAAATACTAGTCTCAAAACCTTCAGAATCCTAGTCCTTATCTCTTAGTTTGATTATTGCAGGGTTATCGTGAGTTAGTGTGTGTGCTCATATGACGGGTGTGGGGGGAGGACAAAAGGACAGAGAGGGACTTTCGTTTTCAATTCTAGAAACAGATTCACTTAGGCTCATCATCTTGGTGGTGCCCGTGACCTCTACAAGAGAGACTCCCCGGGGTCATGATATGGGCTATAAATGAGGCAGCAGGAGGAATCGCTGGGCCACAAATGAGATTATGGTGGCCCAGCCTGAGTGGCACGTACCCCAGTGGCTTATCAGCGAAACATGAAGTAACTTGACTGATGAAAAACTGGCAAAGGGCTAAGGAAGGTGGTTGTGCAAGACCACGTTGGTCTTGTCCCGCACCACAGCCCTGTTTGCTTGAGGCATCTTCATGCAGCCATTATGAGTTGTGCAATGAGCTGGGGCATGTACACAGGCACAGGGAGGCCAACTGTGGGCATCAGGGCCACTTGGATGATACACTCACACACACACACAACGCTGTCCTTCTCTTTAAAAAAATACGTCTTAACCAATGATTCCTATAAGTGCTCAACAGTGCTGAAGAACAGAGGCAACACTGGGGAGGTCAGATTATAAACCCCAGTGAGCCCAAATAATTACTACAGCCAGGGGATTTGTAGTGTGTCTCAGGGTTTCCAGATCACCCCTCTGTGTCCTCACCAAACTCAGTAAAATAATTGGACAAGAAATCATTATCCCCTTTCTCCTGACGAGGAAAATGAAACTCTAGGAGATCCAGTGATTTACTCAATGTCCCAGAGCTGTTGGGGGATGGGAACTAGAACCTGGAACTTCCCAGGGAGGGTCGAAATGATCTTGAGGATGGCAAGAAACCGTAATCTTTATGCATTTTGTGGTAAGAAGAGGGGTGGTGGTGGTTGGTGAAGATTGCCTGAGAAGACCCTTGGGCCAGCCCTGCAAGTTGTTCTAGGCGGATTGGTGCAGATCATCCTCGCTGAAATCTTGTCAACCTATCATGTGGTGATTAATCACGTTTCGTGTTATAATTATTGTATTCATCTTATGTGGAAAGTTGGAATTTCCGTCATTCCCGACCACAGAGGAATGCTTTTCATTAAGATCCTGGGCTGTGTGAAGACCACCACCAAGTCCCTCAGAGCGAGGGGATCGTGAAGAGGTCCTCCAGCTCTCAGTACTTTTGGAGAATGTCCATAACACCTGCCGTTGGTTCTCCTGGGGCCGTTTATTTGGAAATCTTGGAGACCCGCAGATGGAAATCTTCCTGACAATGTTGTTCACAGTTACACTGCTGGTAAATGACCTCAGGCCTCTTCCCTCAGCTAGTGAATCACCTGGGATCAAACAATGCTAAGTGGGAGGAAGTGGGGCCATCCTCCCCAACCCTGCTCCGAGCACCCAGCACACACCTGCAGATAGTCACGTTTTGTCTTTCCGTGGCGTTTTTCAAAAAAATCAAAGAAAGCAGAAAACACATTATTCAGTAGTAAGTAAAACAGACGCCCAAAGTACACCCCGAATGGCCGTAATAACTGGAAGGCATCATATTCCCTTCTACCAGCACCTTCCTCATACCCATGCATCTAAGGTAAAATTCTTACATGCCCATCGGACCACCCTGGATTCCCAGGTGAGATCGGAGCTCAGCAAACACCCCGAAGACGCGCCTCTCAAGTGTCTGTGAGGGCCTCAGGGGTGCAGAAGAGGGTCATACCCCAGCCTGTGTCATGCCAGCTGAGCAGTGTCTACTGCTCTTCCCTGATGGTCTTCCCCCGCTCCCCCTGTCCCGTGTTGTCCTCAGCTAGGAAAAACGCAGCCTGGTGTTTGCATGCCCTCTTTGTGGTCTCATTCAGCTTCTTTTCTCTGTTGGAGCAGAGACACATGAAAGATACCACCTCTGGATTGCCAGAGAAGTCACAGAAGAATAGGGGAGAGTCATCTTTCGGATGTTAGGTGGCAGCGTGGTGTCTGACAGGAGGGCCCTTGGAAACATCTATCCACCCCTCCACTCGGGGATCTCAACTTGTAGGAAACGTGTGGGATGGGCAGAAAGTCTCGAACGCTGTTCCATCGCAGTGGACTTTAAAGATTAAATCCCCTGGGAGGGCCAGGTGTAAAAGGGGGGAGCGCATTATGAACGGGAGACGTCAGAGAATGGGGTAGAGCCTGCGTGATAGGAACATATGTTCTTCACAGTTGGAACTCTGTCTTCCCACGTTCCTGTATTAGTTCTTCCACACGCCATTCAGCTGTCTGTGCCGACTCCTCTGAGGACAACAAGACGATTCTTGAACTCAGTCAGCATTAGGTAGAGATGGTAAGAAGTAATGACGCAGCCCTCTTCCATCGGATTGTGCAAGTGCGTGTGCTGAGCCACTTCAGTCTTTAATCCTTTTCCCTCTTCCTGGCCACGTTTTGACTCATTGTTTTTTAATATCTTCCCTGGGAGACAGTCAAGGTCAGAGAAGGTGAAAACTCACCCCAGTTGAAGGGGGAGGGTGCCCAGTTACCCTGAGGACAAGTGCNGACGATTCTTGAACTCAGTCAGCATTAGGTAGAGATGGTAAGAAGTAATGACTCAGCCCTCTTCCATCGGATTGTGCAAGTGCGTGTGCTGAGCCACTTCAGTCTTTAATCCTTTTCCCTCTTCCTGGCCACGTTTTGACTCATCCTGTTTTTTAATATCTTCCCTGGGAGACAGTCAAGGTCAGAGAAGGTGAAAACTCACCCCAGTTGAAGGGGGAGGGTGCCCAGTTACCCTGAGGACAAGTGCGGTGAGGGAGAACTTGGGTAAATCGGGGCAGGCATTGCATTGTGCATTTTTGGTAGCTTGACTCTGAAAAATGGCACATTCCAGTTCATGTTCACCACCAGGTTCGTTTCTGACAGACTCTCCTGGAACTGTGTAATAGGCTGCATAAAATGAAATGAAATTTTAAAAGACCTTCCTCTGCCTTTACTACTCTGCTTCCCCACCCCACCCCCCAGCGGTACATTTTCATTTAGCAGATGAGTCAAATAATGACCTAAAAGCTATGTTCACACTTAAAAGGGTTGTTCCTGATGGCTGGCTTTGAGTTGCACGCTACATAAGCCTCTCGTCGAAGGTTAAAGATTAGCCCACCATTGACCATTAGCTGCAACACGGGTGTAAATGTTTGACAGGAGAGCACACATCCCGTACGGGGCCGGGCGCATGAGTGCTCAGCACGTCCTTGGTGGGAATGGAAAGGAACATCGTGCAAGTAGAAATGGGCCATTGTGGAAACCCTGGACAGTGTTTCTGTTAAATCATTTGTACACTGTTAAATGATTTACATTCTGATGGGATCTGGTAATCCCGGAAGGGCAATTCCACGCATTCCTCTGTATCTCAACCCTGACAGTCAATATCAATTACAGTGGCCATAAAGCTCTCTCAGCTGGTTACACATAAAGAATTATTATGCCTGATTCTTCCATATGCTCTCCTTGGTTCTCTTAGCCCATACTTCTAAGGGGGTTCGGTAGCAAATATTATTATCCATCTTTACTGAGCCTGAAAGACCCAAATGATATCCCTCCCTCAAAAGATACAGGCTTGCTTGAGTGTGTTGTTTTGAATTCCAGGATCCAATTGTGGGCCACCAAAAAAAAAAAAAATTAATTAGAAAATCCATGAATCAGAGATCAGTTTATAATTCAAGGGAAAATTAACGCTAGTTTTAGCTAACTTCAATGATAGATATGGTTCTGAGAATATGTTGGCTGAGACCAAGTCCTGATGTTTTTTAATTGAAATATAATTGACATATAACATTATATTAGTTTCAGGTGTACAGCATAATGATCCAATATTTGTGCACCATGTGAAATGATCCCAATGTAGGTCTGGTTAGTATCCATCATCCCATATTTATATATTTTTTTCTTGTGTTGAGAACTTTCAGGATCTACCTCTCTTAGCAACCTTCAAATATGTGGTATAGTAGCAACTATAGTCACTGTGCTGAATATTACATCCTCAGGACTCACTTATTTTATAAACTGGGAAGTTTTTATCTTTTGGCCCCCTTCACCACTTCCCCCTCCCCCCACCTCTGGCAACCATCAGCCCGTCCTCTGTATCTATGAATGTGAATTTTCTTTCTTTTGGATTCCACGTATAAGTGGGATCATATAATACTTGTCTTTCTTGTCTGACTTATTTCACTTAACATAATGCCTTCTAGATCCATCCGTGTTGTTCCAATGACAAGATTTTGTTATTTTTTATGACTGAGTACTATTCCATTGTATATGTATATTTACCACATTTTCTTTATCCATTCATCAATTGATGGACACTTAGGTTGTTTCCATGTTTACAGTTGGCTGTCATAAATAATGCTGCAGCGAACATGGGGGTGAAGACATCTTTTTGCATTGGTATTTTCATTTCCTTTGGATAAATACCCAGAAGTGGACTTGCTGAGTCATAAGCTAGTTCTATTTTTAATTTCTTGAGGAACCTACATTCTGTTTTCCATAGAGGCTGCCCCACTTTACACCCCCACCCACAGTGTACAAGGGTTCCCTTTTCTCCACACGCTTGCCAACACTTACAATTTCTCGTCTTTTTTGATATTAGCCATTCTAACAAATGTCAGGTGATGCCCTCTGAATCCTTATTGTCTTAGGGGAATGCATGCACTCAAGGAAGTCACCTGCTAGACAAGAGTTTGGGGGATTGTTTCTGGCCTCCTCACTGCCACTGAGGCCTTGTGGATTTGGGAGAGTCTCTTGACATTTTTGGATTTCTGATCTCAATTAAAGCAGAGGGCTGGGCTAGCTGGTATCAAAGCCTGGCTTAGCTCTTATGTGCTGTGGTCCCATCATCTACTATAGCATCTAGTGATATGAGGGAGAGAGAAAGAAAAAAAGGACATTTCTACTGAAGTTTCACAACAGAAGTACATTCGTTCATTTGTTTATTATTTTTCTGTGTTGATGGACTCAAGAGTTCCCTCTGTTTTGTTTTGTTTTAAGATTTTATTTATTTATTTGACAGAGAGAGAAAGCACAAGCAGGGAGAATAGCAGAGGGAGAGGGGGAGGGAGAAGCAGGCTCCCCGCTGAGCAGGGAGCCTGACGCAGGACTTGATCCCAGGACCCTGAGATCATGACCTGAGCTGAAGGCAGACGCTTAACTGACTGAGCCACCCAGGCGTCCCAGAGTTCCCTCTGTTCTTAAGATCTGAACTGTATATAACAATTACAGTGTCATGCACTTAAAAGCTGTGAAGAGGGTAGATCTCATGTTAAGTGTTTTGTACCATATGATAAACACACGCACACACATAAAGGGACACAAGGACACTTTTGGAGGTGATGGATATGTTTATTACCTTGAATGTAGTGATGGTGTCACAGGTGTTTGCACACATCCAAACTCCTCAAATTGTATATATTAAATGTGCAGATTTTTTGTGTATCAATTACACCTCAAAAACCTGTTTAGAGAACAGATACGAACTATATACATATTGAAATATATATTATATATATATACACGCACACATACATATATATATACATATATATAATTTTTTTTTCAAAAACCACAGAGAGGTTTATGTCCTTTTAAGACCATGTGCATAGATGATGATTAAATATTTAGGGAAAGAAGGAATAGGAAAAGCATTTTTAAACTTAGACTCTGTGGGACACCTGGGTGGCTCAGTCAGTTAAGCATCTGTCTTTGGCTCAGGTCAGGATCTTAGGGTCCTGGGATCGAGTCCCACATCGGGCTCCCTGCTCAGCAGGGCGTCTGCTTCTCCCTCTGCCTGATGCTCCCCCTGTTTGTGCTCTCTCTCTCTATCTCTCTCTGACAAATAAAGTCTTAAGTAAATAAATAAACAAACAAACAAACAAACTTAGACTCTGTGGCAGTGCTGGTCCATAGAACTTTCTGCTAGGACAGAAGTGCCCTGTATCTGCTCTGACTCCATGGTAGCCAACAACTACATGGAACTGTTGTTTGAAAGCAATGAGGCCATTACGATGAGAAACTGTATTTTTAATTTCATTTCCTTTTCATTTAAAGAGTTACAATCCCATGATGACTCTTTTTTCAATAAAGTCTTACTCCTGGTTCTAAGATAGAGCTTACAAAGAAAACACAATTGGATATCAAATAACCTTACTCCATGGTTGATCAGATTAACAAATTTGTAAGACAGGATTGGCCCACCACCTGATTTCCCAAGATTTAAAGATAAGGCCTTTGAGGTGACAGAAGACCCAGGACTACTGGGTCCCTTCTGGCTAAAAGCCGTGAACTGGATGTCAGGGAGCATTTGGGGTTAAGTCATTCAGACCATCGATATTCTGTGAGTGTTTGGGATTCTGGGGGACAACTCAGAAAAGGAAAACCAGGCCTTTTTGTGAAGAGATGTCATAAAGAAGTCATTGTTACAGTACCAAACTTACCTTCCTTGTTGGTTTTTCCTTTCAGGAGCTGATCGATGTTGACAGTGAAGTGGTGTTTGAATTGGCCTCCTATATTTTACAGGTGGGTTATTCTGCCCTCATCTGTGATTCCCAGAGCCATCCACAGAAGAGACAGGAATAAGATTTAGCACGCACAGCCAGCTCCATTTCCTCTCCCTATTCGTCATCTTAATTATTTATAACACTAATGGGAAGGAGCTACGCCATAGCAGTAAATAGGAGCTTCTGGTATTCCCAAGTTTTATGACAGTGTCTCTCTGCAAAGGAAAACTGTCACTATATCGTCTGAGTCTGGGGAAAACTGAGATCATTCAGTGACTCCATTTTCTTCAAGTTTGGTGCCCTCCCCACTCTGGAAAAAGCCAGGGAAATAGGAGAATTAGTTGCCAAGAGAATCATTTCACACCCCATGGAAAGGCAAGGAAAGATCTTTAGCTTATGCGTAAAAGAGTTGCTAATGAAAATTAGCAACAATGACAGTATTAGTCACACAGGCAAGATGAATTGAAAGAAGGTCATTAATTTATTTCTTCCACAAAGATTTATTGAACAACTACTATATTCAAGGTGTGATGCTAGATTCGTTAAAGGTTCCATGGTTCCTCTGTAGTATAATTGGGAAGGAGCCCACAGTACAAGACAAAACAAGAGTACACAAGACAGAGACAGCTCTACCCAGACACACATTCCAATTCAGAATCTTTAAACTAGAAAAAGGTAAACCAGGATCTAGAGGGAGAAGCTTGCATCTTGTCATTATGAATCGCTTTCTTCGTATATATCTTTCTAAAGTGTAATTTAGTGTCTTGGATTCAGGTGGCAAATGCCTGGTCCTTTCCTCCTCATCTTCCTGTAGCAGGTAGGACAACAGCAGTAGTGAGCTGAGCTTACCCAGTAGAGGAGTCGTCGTGACCACAGAATGTTTTTGAAAGTCTGGCACATTGGACTGGCACGTTTCACTGACATTGACTTTTTTTCTCCTACAGGAGGCAAAGGGAGATTTTTCTAGGTGAGTTTCCAAAAGGTTTGGGGGTTTTTTGGTTTTGTTTTGTTTTTGTTATTTTTTGGGTCATGTGCTCTGTTACATCTCTATTAAAAGAAATTATTCTTTGTATCCTTTGTAGGAGGGCAGTGCTCTCATATTATATATTAATGATGAGATCCAACTACCTCGGGCAGAGGAAACATAGTAATATCGAGGAGGATATTCTGTACTAAATGGAAAGCCTAGAGGTGACTAGAAGCTGAGAGTTGCACCCATGGCCATTGTCTAGAGGGTGGTCAGGTTAGAAAATCCTGCGATGTGGATATCTATTTTTTCTTTCTCTCTCATTTTTAATCCTCTGACCCTCCAAAGGACAAATGCTATCCCAGAGGGAGATTTCCTTCATAAAAGTATTACAGTCCCCCACTTCTGCTCTTCTTCCTTCTCTAGATAGTACATTGGAGAGAATGTCAACGCTTAACTACTGGGGATACTGTGGGATGCTTATTAACCCCATAGAATGGCCAGCTTCAGTCTTGCCATTCATTCCCCGAGGCATCGCCTGCTGCCCCATGCGGTTGTGTTGCCTCTCAGTTTCTCAAGATCATTACTGGAGCCTATACAGAGAAGGGACGTGTAGCCGCCCACCAACAGGACTGTCTGCTCAAAGACAGGTGTGACTCCCGGCATTCTGTTTTATTTCTGTTGTCATTACTCAGATCTCCCTTTGTAAATGCAAAAGCAGCCATAGACAATAGATAAATAAATGAGTATAGCAGCGGTCCAATAAAACTTTATTTATAGGCTTGGAAATTTGAATTTTGTATACATTTTCTTGTATCACGAAATACTATTCTTTTGATTTTTTTTTTTCCTAACCATTTAAAGAATGTAAAAGCCATTCTTAGCTCTTGGGCTGTATAAAAACAGGCAGAGAGCTGCATCTAGCTGGTGAGTTGTGGTGTGCTTACCCCTGATTCTAAAATTAGTCCCTTCAGCTCAGTTTGAATATTTGCATAAGGAGACCTCCAGGCCCCTTTTATTTAGACTTCCCAAGTTCTTGCTTTAAAGCAGAGATAGTCAATTTTTTTTTTAACTAAAGCTGTTTTACAGCCTGAGCTGGAGACCTTAAACATTGTAGGTGGCCAGTGACCATTCACTGAATGTGTTGAATGAAACATTTTCTATATCCTGAAAAATCCTGTTTTTTTTTATAGTTGTAACTTTTTTATGCCCTTCATTTGGCATTGGAATTTGGGGGTTTTGATAAGTGCAAGGTCATATACTTACAAAGGTTTCTGGTCTCATGAAAAATGGTTTAACAACCACAAGTCCACTGGATTCTCTGAAGGTACTTTTCTCCCCTTGGCTTTCACCAGCCCTGAACTCTGCTGTAAATATTATTTATTTTTGAGAGTCCCCTGACAGGATGGAATGTGAACTGGGACCAGCGGAGTCTGGCCCCACAGATCATGGGAACGTGTGGCCACAGGGACTGCCAAGGAGGAGGAAGTGCAGGCCCGGCGTCACAGTAATTCATGGCCCCCTAATGAGCTTGTGGAATGCCAGCTTGTGGGCCTCAGAGACACAAAGAATCCTGGTTTAGCTTCATTTGTCAAAGCACTGCCTCTCAGTTTGTTTGTCCCCAGCTGTCTGGGGAGAGAAATAGCTGTCAGGGGAGGGAGAGTTCAGACACCTTATCCCAAAGGTCAGTTTATCTGCCAGCCTAGCACTCCCATCACGGAAGGTGGAGGTGATCTATTATGTGGAGAGCCCTGATAAACACCGGTGTCTGCAGCAGGCCCAATGTTTGGAGGCTCCAGTGGCCTGGAGTTTGGGAAGAAGAGAAGCAATTCTAAATTCCTTGTTTGTGCCTCTTCCCACCTATAACCAGGGAAAGCGCCAGAACATTGACGTTGAGCATATTTGGTTTGGTGGCTGAACATGAGGCATGTTAAATGTCCCATTCTCATAATGTAGAATTTTAGAGTTATCTTCTGCTTTGTTAATAATTAAGGCAGGACTGTGCCACCTTAGTTGTATTTAATGGGAAGGCCTAGACTTATATACATACCCTGTAAATATAATATGTTTTCCTGAACAGCATCAATAAAATGAGATGTCAGCTTAGAATACAGAGAACACCACAGAAGACTTTTATTATTTTTTAAGATTTATTTATTTGAGAGAGAGAGAGAGAAAAAAAAAAAAAAAAGAGAGAGCGTGAGCAGGGGGAGGGGCAGAGGGAGAGAGAGAGGGAGAGAAAAATCCCAAGCAGACTTCCCACTGAGTGTGGAGCCCCACGCAGGGCTCAATCTCTGGACCCTGAGATCATGACCTGACCTGACATCAAAAGTCGGATGCTTAACCGACTGAGCCACCCAGGGGTCCCCTGCAGAAGGCTTTTAAATAAGGCATGGTCCAGGGCTTAAGTCTAGAATATTCTAGAATCTACAGGCTTAAAGAACCTTTTTAAACTAATGGTGACACATGAACGACAAAGTAACACTTTCATAACTGGAGGGTCCTGAATCTCACTTCCTAAAAGCTGTTTTGCTCCCCAGGGTGCTATTATTCTATATATTTACGTGTCAGTGAATAGATACAAATTACATTTAAGGGGAATAAGTATTAAACATCTACAAATTATGGGAGCAGTATCCTTGAAGTACAAGAGGAAAAGGGTTATTTTTACAAAAGGGAGAAGTCAAAAGTGCTGATATACTCTAATAGAAGGAGAACTGTGTACGGACAACCCGGAATCAGAGCTGTTCTTTCTCAGGATGCTGACAGGCTCTTCTGTTTCTTCTTTTGGACCCGTTTTGCCCAGCAGACCCCTGAAGAATTACTCTTATGTAAGTCCCTCTTCTTTCCAGTGAGTAGAAATGCTCACCTTCCTCTCTGCTTGGACTTGGCCATGAAATGTCAGGTTGAGCGTTGCTGAAAGAAAATGACCAGGGTCTAGACAGATACGAAGCCTTGTCCGTAGCAGGAAGAAATCTATGTCATACATGTTCATATTCTAACATATTGTGGACAGATTTGTGAGATAGCATTAAAGGTTTAGGAAGTGGTCTTATCTAAAAATAATATTTTCTCACTTGTATTATTTTCCTTAGCACAGCATGATAATCATACTTCCCTTCCTGGTGTCTGTTAGTGTACAAAATGAGTGTCCCTCAACAATCCGGAAACCTAGAGTTGGCATTTCTGTTTAAAAACAATTAAATAGCCTAAGAATTGCTAGCGATGGAGGCTCCGTAGGCAAATGTTAGGTGAGAAGGATCAACACCGTTTAAAAACAGAAAGTTCTTATTTGATAATCGCTCCTGGACATTCATCAGCTAACACACGCTTTCCGTGATTTATACGTACGTTGTGCATACAAACCCTGCAGTGGTTTGAGCACTGAACACCCACATTCCTATTTTAAAAAGTAAAGAAAAACCTTGGGTTATTATAGGAAAATAATACTCTCTTCCTTAAAAAGGCCAGTGCAGGAACACCTCATTGAATCAACTGAACAGGACAGGAGATCGTATAGCTACATTCTAATGTAATTTAACAGAAGACTTCTTGCTACATTGTATGTAAGAACTTTATTTTTTTTTTGTTTTTGTTTTTTTCTCTAAGAGGACCTTTACTGAAAAGCCTCGTGGCCAGTCTCTGTCTTGATTTGGAGAATCACCTCACACTTTACTTTCTATCAGCCCTTTTGACACTTCCAGAAGGGTGCCACGAGAAGAGAAGAGAAAAGTAAAATCGTTTTAAACGTTTTGTCAAATCAGTGAATTGATTAAAAAATAGTGTATGCTGAACAGCACAACTAAACGCCCAAATCGCGCTACCTTTGATACAAAGAACCATCCAAACATTAACAGGGTCTAGTAAAAAAAACATCTGTTACATAGAATTTTTTGTTAACAAGATTTATTGATACCAGATCAGTAAAGCTCTGTTGCGCTGGGCCGTCTGTTGGGACCTGGAAATATCTTTGTTATGGAGGACCGGATATATTGAGTCTAATCATTAAAACGAATTCTACCAGCATTAAGATTTATCAGGACCAGTAAGCAAACAGCACCTGGAAAAGACTGATATTAATATTTCATGTAAGGTCCGTGGGCCACATTTTGCTTACCTGTTCAGCAGAGCCTTTCATGTGCCTAAGAGGCAGGGGAAGGGGAACCTACATCTGCAGGTTCTCTCTGTTCCAAAATAAACACAACAGCCACAGGAAAAGAAGTGAAGCTGTGATCGAGTACTTAGGGGTCAGTTTATATGACATCTGTACAAAGTGAAATGCAAGTCCAAGTGAATATTAGCTCAGCAGAGTTCAGTAGTAGAGAAGAAATTTCACCGTGTCCCCATTAGCCACCTGCAGGCTTCTAATTCCATCTCTTAAAATAATAATAAGATATTAATAATAGAAATAATAATGTTTTCTGAAATGGAACAATGCATTAGTCAGTACTAAGAAGTGAGCAGTCCTCCAGCACAGGGGAAATTGATTTTTCCCTCCCTTTCAGGAGAAGAGTTGGAGTATTTATTTGTGCTGGAAAATTCCCTTTAACTTTCACAGGCTGCATGTTCTTCGGTCTCTGGGGGAACAGTTAGAAGAAAAAAAAAAAAAGTAAAGACCTTTTAATATTTTATCTTCTGTAAACCGTGGGACTGTGTGTTCACTAGTCTGGAAAGACAAAATGAAATTTCTGTGACCAAAAAAAAAA
>NC_048232.1:12469600-12478067 GCF_002007445.2 Ailuropoda melanoleuca | reverse complement strand
TGATAGATATGGTTCTGAGAATATGTTGGCTGAGACCAAGTCCTGATGTTTTTTAATTGAAATATAATTGACATATAACATTATATTAGTTTCAGGTGTACAGCATAATGATCCAATATTTGTGCACCATGTGAAATGATCCCAATGTAGGTCTGGTTAGTATCCATCATCCCATATTTATATATTTTTTTCTTGTGTTGAGAACTTTCAGGATCTACCTCTCTTAGCAACCTTCAAATATGTGGTATAGTAGCAACTATAGTCACTGTGCTGAATATTACATCCTCAGGACTCACTTATTTTATAAACTGGGAAGTTTTTATCTTTTGGCCCCCTTCACCACTTCCCCCTCCCCCCACCTCTGGCAACCATCAGCCCGTCCTCTGTATCTATGAATGTGAATTTTCTTTCTTTTGGATTCCACGTATAAGTGGGATCATATAATACTTGTCTTTCTTGTCTGACTTATTTCACTTAACATAATGCCTTCTAGATCCATCCGTGTTGTTCCAATGACAAGATTTTGTTATTTTTTATGACTGAGTACTATTCCATTGTATATGTATATTTACCACATTTTCTTTATCCATTCATCAATTGATGGACACTTAGGTTGTTTCCATGTTTACAGTTGGCTGTCATAAATAATGCTGCAGCGAACATGGGGGTGAAGACATCTTTTTGCATTGGTATTTTCATTTCCTTTGGACAAATACCCAGAAGTGGACTTGCTGAGTCATAAGCTAGTTCTATTTTTAATTTCTTGAGGAACCTACATTCTGTTTTCCATAGAGGCTGCCTCACTTTACACCCCCACCCACAGTGTACAAGGGTTCCCTTTTCTCCACACGCTCGCCAACACTTACAATTTCTCGTCTTTTTTGATATTAGCCATTCTAACAAATGTCAGGTGATGCCCTCTGAATCCTTATTGACTTAGGGGAATGCATGCACTCAAGGAAGTCACCTGCTAGACAAGAGTTTGGGGGATTGTTTCTGGCCTCCTCACTGCCACTGAGGCCTTGTGGATTTGGGAGAGTCTCTTGACATTTTTGGATTTCTGATCTCAATTAAAGCAGAGGGCTGGGCTAGCTGGTATCAAAGCCTGGCTTAGCTCTTATGTGCTGTGGTCCCATCATCTACTATAGCATCTAGTGATATGAGGGAGAGAGAAAGAAAAAAAGGACATTTCTACTGAAGTTTCACAACAGAAGTACATTCGTTCATTTGTTTATTATTTTTCTGTGTTGATGGACTCAAGAGTTCCCTCTGTTTTGTTTTGTTTTAAGATTTTATTTATTTATTTGACAGAGAGAGAAAGCACAAGCAGGGAGAATAGCAGAGGGAGAGGGGGAGGGAGAAGCAGGCTCCCCGCTGAGCAGGGAGCCTGACGCAGGACTTGATCCCAGGACCCTGAGATCATGACCTGAGCTGAAGGCAGACGCTTAACTGACTGAGCCACCCAGGCGTCCCAGAGTTCCCTCTGTTCTTAAGATCTGAACTGTATATAACAATTACAGTGTCATGCACTTAAAAGCTGTGAAGAGGGTAGATCTCATGTTAAGTGTTTTGTACCATATGATAAACACACGCACACACATAAAGGGACACAAGGACACTTTTGGAGGTGATGGATATGTTTATTACCTTGAATGTAGTGATGGTGTCACAGGTGTTTGCACACATCCAAACTCCTCAAATTGTATATATTAAATGTGCAGATTTTTTGTGTATCAATTACACCTCAAAAACCTGTTTAGAGAACAGATACGAACTATATACATATTGAAATATATATTATATATATATACACGCACACATACATATATATATACATATATATAATTTTTTTTTCAAAAACCACAGAGAGGTTTATGTCCTTTTAAGACCATGTGCATAGATGATGATTAAATATTTAGGGAAAGAAGGAATAGGAAAAGCATTTTTAAACTTAGACTCTGTGGGACACCTGGGTGGCTCAGTCAGTTAAGCATCTGTCTTTGGCTCAGGTCAGGATCTTAGGGTCCTGGGATCGAGTCCCACATCGGGCTCCCTGCTCAGCAGGGCGTCTGCTTCTCCCTCTGCCTGATGCTCCCCCTGTTTGTGCTCTCTCTCTCTATCTCTCTCTGACAAATAAAGTCTTAAGTAAATAAATAAACAAACAAACAAACAAACTTAGACTCTGTGGCAGTGCTGGTCCATAGAACTTTCTGCTAGGACAGAAGTGCCCTGTATCTGCTCTGACTCCATGGTAGCCAACAACTACATGGAACTGTTGTTTGAAAGCAATGAGGCCATTACGATGAGAAACTGTATTTTTAATTTCATTTCCTTTTCATTTAAAGAGTTACAATCCCATGATGACTCTTTTTTCAATAAAGTCTTACTCCTGGTTCTAAGATAGAGCTTACAAAGAAAACACAATTGGATATCAAATAACCTTACTCCATGGTTGATCAGATTAACAAATTTGTAAGACAGGATTGGCCCACCACCTGATTTCCCAAGATTTAAAGATAAGGCCTTTGAGGTGACAGAAGACCCAGGACTACTGGGTCCCTTCTGGCTAAAAGCCGTGAACTGGATGTCAGGGAGCATTTGGGGTTAAGTCATTCAGACCATCGATATTCTGTGAGTGTTTGGGATTCTGGGGGACAACTCAGAAAAGGAAAACCAGGCCTTTTTGTGAAGAGATGTCATAAAGAAGTCATTGTTACAGTACCAAACTTACCTTCCTTGTTGGTTTTTCCTTTCAGGAGCTGATCGATGTTGACAGTGAAGTGGTGTTTGAATTGGCCTCCTATATTTTACAGGTGGGTTATTCTGCCCTCATCTGTGATTCCCAGAGCCATCCACAGAAGAGACAGGAATAAGATTTAGCACGCACAGCCAGCTCCATTTCCTCTCCCTATTCGTCATCTTAATTATTTATAACACTAATGGGAAGGAGCTACGCCATAGCAGTAAATAGGAGCTTCTGGTATTCCCAAGTTTTATGACAGTGTCTCTCTGCAAAGGAAAACTGTCACTATATCGTCTGAGTCTGGGGAAAACTGAGATCATTCAGTGACTCCATTTTCTTCAAGTTTGGTGCCCTCCCCACTCTGGAAAAAGCCAGGGAAATAGGAGAATTAGTTGCCAAGAGAATCATTTCACACCCCATGGAAAGGCAAGGAAAGATCTTTAGCTTATGCGTAAAAGAGTTGCTAATGAAAATTAGCAACAATGACAGTATTAGTCACACAGGCAAGATGAATTGAAAGAAGGTCATTAATTTATTTCTTCCACAAAGATTTATTGAACAACTACTATATTCAAGGTGTGATGCTAGATTCGTTAAAGGTTCCATGGTTCCTCTGTAGTATAATTGGGAAGGAGCCCACAGTACAAGACAAAACAAGAGTACACAAGACAGAGACAGCTCTACCCAGACACACATTCCAATTCAGAATCTTTAAACTAGAAAAAGGTAAACCAGGATCTAGAGGGAGAAGCTTGCATCTTGTCATTATGAATCGCTTTCTTCGTATATATCTTTCTAAAGTGTAATTTAGTGTCTTGGATTCAGGTGGCAAATGCCTGGTCCTTTCCTCCTCATCTTCCTGTAGCAGGTAGGACAACAGCAGTAGTGAGCTGAGCTTACCCAGTAGAGGAGTCGTCGTGACCACAGAATGTTTTTGAAAGTCTGGCACATTGGACTGGCACGTTTCACTGACATTGACTTTTTTTCTCCTACAGGAGGCAAAGGGAGATTTTTCTAGGTGAGTTTCCAAAAGGTTTGGGGGTTTTTTGGTTTTGTTTTGTTTTTGTTATTTTTTGGGTCATGTGCTCTGTTACATCTCTATTAAAAGAAATTATTCTTTGTATCCTTTGTAGGAGGGCAGTGCTCTCATATTATATATTAATGATGAGATCCAACTACCTCGGGCAGAGGAAACATAGTAATATCGAGGAGGATATTCTGTACTAAATGGAAAGCCTAGAGGTGACTAGAAGCTGAGAGTTGCACCCATGGCCATTGTCTAGAGGGTGGTCAGGTTAGAAAATCCTGCGATGTGGATATCTATTTTTTCTTTCTCTCTCATTTTTAATCCTCTGACCCTCCAAAGGACAAATGCTATCCCAGAGGGAGATTTCCTTCATAAAAGTATTACAGTCCCCCACTTCTGCTCTTCTTCCTTCTCTAGATAGTACATTGGAGAGAATGTCAACGCTTAACTACTGGGGATACTGTGGGATGCTTATTAACCCCATAGAATGGCCAGCTTCAGTCTTGCCATTCATTCCCCGAGGCATCGCCTGCTGCCCCATGCGGTTGTGTTGCCTCTCAGTTTCTCAAGATCATTACTGGAGCCTATACAGAGAAGGGACGTGTAGCCGCCCACCAACAGGACTGTCTGCTCAAAGACAGGTGTGACTCCCGGCATTCTGTTTTATTTCTGTTGTCATTACTCAGATCTCCCTTTGTAAATGCAAAAGCAGCCATAGACAATAGATAAATAAATGAGTATAGCAGCGGTCCAATAAAACTTTATTTATAGGCTTGGAAATTTGAATTTTGTATACATTTTCTTGTATCACGAAATACTATTCTTTTGATTTTTTTTTTTCCTAACCATTTAAAGAATGTAAAAGCCATTCTTAGCTCTTGGGCTGTATAAAAACAGGCAGAGAGCTGCATCTAGCTGGTGAGTTGTGGTGTGCTTACCCCTGATTCTAAAATTAGTCCCTTCAGCTCAGTTTGAATATTTGCATAAGGAGACCTCCAGGCCCCTTTTATTTAGACTTCCCAAGTTCTTGCTTTAAAGCAGAGATAGTCAATTTTTTTTTTAACTAAAGCTGTTTTACAGCCTGAGCTGGAGACCTTAAACATTGTAGGTGGCCAGTGACCATTCACTGAATGTGTTGAATGAAACATTTTCTATATCCTGAAAAATCCTGTTTTTTTTTATAGTTGTAACTTTTTTATGCCCTTCATTTGGCATTGGAATTTGGGGGTTTTGATAAGTGCAAGGTCATATACTTACAAAGGTTTCTGGTCTCATGAAAAATGGTTTAACAACCACAAGTCCACTGGATTCTCTGAAGGTACTTTTCTCCCCTTGGCTTTCACCAGCCCTGAACTCTGCTGTAAATATTATTTATTTTTGAGAGTCCCCTGACAGGATGGAATGTGAACTGGGACCAGCGGAGTCTGGCCCCACAGATCATGGGAACGTGTGGCCACAGGGACTGCCAAGGAGGAGGAAGTGCAGGCCCGGCGTCACAGTAATTCATGGCCCCCTAATGAGCTTGTGGAATGCCAGCTTGTGGGCCTCAGAGACACAAAGAATCCTGGTTTAGCTTCATTTGTCAAAGCACTGCCTCTCAGTTTGTTTGTCCCCAGCTGTCTGGGGAGAGAAATAGCTGTCAGGGGAGGGAGAGTTCAGACACCTTATCCCAAAGGTCAGTTTATCTGCCAGCCTAGCACTCCCATCACGGAAGGTGGAGGTGATCTATTATGTGGAGAGCCCTGATAAACACCGGTGTCTGCAGCAGGCCCAATGTTTGGAGGCTCCAGTGGCCTGGAGTTTGGGAAGAAGAGAAGCAATTCTAAATTCCTTGTTTGTGCCTCTTCCCACCTATAACCAGGGAAAGCGCCAGAACATTGACGTTGAGCATATTTGGTTTGGTGGCTGAACATGAGGCATGTTAAATGTCCCATTCTCATAATGTAGAATTTTAGAGTTATCTTCTGCTTTGTTAATAATTAAGGCAGGACTGTGCCACCTTAGTTGTATTTAATGGGAAGGCCTAGACTTATATACATACCCTGTAAATATAATATGTTTTCCTGAACAGCATCAATAAAATGAGATGTCAGCTTAGAATACAGAGAACACCACAGAAGACTTTTATTATTTTTTAAGATTTATTTATTTGAGAGAGAGAGAGAGAAAAAAAAAAAAAAAAGAGAGAGCGTGAGCAGGGGGAGGGGCAGAGGGAGAGAGAGAGGGAGAGAAAAATCCCAAGCAGACTTCCCACTGAGTGTGGAGCCCCACGCAGGGCTCAATCTCTGGACCCTGAGATCATGACCTGACCTGACATCAAAAGTCGGATGCTTAACCGACTGAGCCACCCAGGGGTCCCCTGCAGAAGGCTTTTAAATAAGGCATGGTCCAGGGCTTAAGTCTAGAATATTCTAGAATCTACAGGCTTAAAGAACCTTTTTAAACTAATGGTGACACATGAACGACAAAGTAACACTTTCATAACTGGAGGGTCCTGAATCTCACTTCCTAAAAGCTGTTTTGCTCCCCAGGGTGCTATTATTCTATATATTTACGTGTCAGTGAATAGATACAAATTACATTTAAGGGGAATAAGTATTAAACATCTACAAATTATGGGAGCAGTATCCTTGAAGTACAAGAGGAAAAGGGTTATTTTTACAAAAGGGAGAAGTCAAAAGTGCTGATATACTCTAATAGAAGGAGAACTGTGTACGGACAACCCGGAATCAGAGCTGTTCTTTCTCAGGATGCTGACAGGCTCTTCTGTTTCTTCTTTTGGACCCGTTTTGCCCAGCAGACCCCTGAAGAATTACTCTTATGTAAGTCCCTCTTCTTTCCAGTGAGTAGAAATGCTCACCTTCCTCTCTGCTTGGACTTGGCCATGAAATGTCAGGTTGAGCGTTGCTGAAAGAAAATGACCAGGGTCTAGACAGATACGAAGCCTTGTCCGTAGCAGGAAGAAATCTATGTCATACATGTTCATATTCTAACATATTGTGGACAGATTTGTGAGATAGCATTAAAGGTTTAGGAAGTGGTCTTATCTAAAAATAATATTTTCTCACTTGTATTATTTTCCTTAGCACAGCATGATAATCATACTTCCCTTCCTGGTGTCTGTTAGTGTACAAAATGAGTGTCCCTCAACAATCCGGAAACCTAGAGTTGGCATTTCTGTTTAAAAACAATTAAATAGCCTAAGAATTGCTAGCGATGGAGGCTCCGTAGGCAAATGTTAGGTGAGAAGGATCAACACCGTTTAAAAACAGAAAGTTCTTATTTGATAATCGCTCCTGGACATTCATCAGCTAACACACGCTTTCCGTGATTTATACGTACGTTGTGCATACAAACCCTGCAGTGGTTTGAGCACTGAACACCCACATTCCTATTTTAAAAAGTAAAGAAAAACCTTGGGTTATTATAGGAAAATAATACTCTCTTCCTTAAAAAGGCCAGTGCAGGAACACCTCATTGAATCAACTGAACAGGACAGGAGATCGTATAGCTACATTCTAATGTAATTTAACAGAAGACTTCTTGCTACATTGTATGTAAGAACTTTATTTTTTTTTTGTTTTTGTTTTTTTCTCTAAGAGGACCTTTACTGAAAAGCCTCGTGGCCAGTCTCTGTCTTGATTTGGAGAATCACCTCACACTTTACTTTCTATCAGCCCTTTTGACACTTCCAGAAGGGTGCCACGAGAAGAGAAGAGAAAAGTAAAATCGTTTTAAACGTTTTGTCAAATCAGTGAATTGATTAAAAAATAGTGTATGCTGAACAGCACAACTAAACGCCCAAATCGCGCTACCTTTGATACAAAGAACCATCCAAACATTAACAGGGTCTAGTAAAAAAAACATCTGTTACATAGAATTTTTTGTTAACAAGATTTATTGATACCAGATCAGTAAAGCTCTGTTGCGCTGGGCCGTCTGTTGGGACCTGGAAATATCTTTGTTATGGAGGACCGGATATATTGAGTCTAATCATTAAAACGAATTCTACCAGCATTAAGATTTATCAGGACCAGTAAGCAAACAGCACCTGGAAAAGACTGATATTAATATTTCATGTAAGGTCCGTGGGCCACATTTTGCTTACCTGTTCAGCAGAGCCTTTCATGTGCCTAAGAGGCAGGGGAAGGGGAACCTACATCTGCAGGTTCTCTCTGTTCCAAAATAAACACAACAGCCACAGGAAAAGAAGTGAAGCTGTGATCGAGTACTTAGGGGTCAGTTTATATGACATCTGTACAAAGTGAAATGCAAGTCCAAGTGAATATTAGCTCAGCAGAGTTCAGTAGTAGAGAAGAAATTTCACCGTGTCCCCATTAGCCACCTGCAGGCTTCTAATTCCATCTCTTAAAATAATAATAAGATATTAATAATAGAAATAATAATGTTTTCTGAAATGGAACAATGCATTAGTCAGTACTAAGAAGTGAGCAGTCCTCCAGCACAGGGGAAATTGATTTTTCCCTCCCTTTCAGGAGAAGAGTTGGAGTATTTATTTGTGCTGGAAAATTCCCTTTAACTTTCACAGGCTGCATGTTCTTCGGTCTCTGGGGGAACAGTTAGAAGAAAAAAAAAAAAAGTAAAGACCTTTTAATATTTTATCTTCTGTAAACCGTGGGACTGTGTGTTCACTAGTCTGGAAAGACAAAATGAAATTTCTGTGACCAAAAAAAAAA
>NC_048232.1:12434812-12469159 GCF_002007445.2 Ailuropoda melanoleuca | reverse complement strand
TGATAGATATGGTTCTGAGAATATGTTGGCTGAGACCAAGTCCTGATGTTTTTTAATTGAAATATAATTGACATATAACATTATATTAGTTTCAGGTGTACAGCATAATGATCCAATATTTGTGCACCATGTGAAATGATCCCAATGTAGGTCTGGTTAGTATCCATCATCCCATATTTATATATTTTTTTCTTGTGTTGAGAACTTTCAGGATCTACCTCTCTTAGCAACCTTCAAATATGTGGTATAGTAGCAACTATAGTCACTGTGCTGAATATTACATCCTCAGGACTCACTTATTTTATAAACTGGGAAGTTTTTATCTTTTGGCCCCCTTCACCACTTCCCCCTCCCCCCACCTCTGGCAACCATCAGCCCATCCTCTGTATCTATGAATGTGAATTTTCTTTCTTTTGGATTCCACGTATAAGTGGGATCATATAATACTTGTCTTTCTTGTCTGACTTATTTCACTTAACATAATGCCTTCTAGATCCATCCGTGTTGTTCCAATGACAAGATTTTGTTATTTTTTATGACTGAGTACTATTCCATTGTATATGTATATTTACCACATTTTCTTTATCCATTCATCAATTGATGGACACTTAGGTTGTTTCCATGTTTACAGTTGGCTGTCATAAATAATGCTGCAGCGAACATGGGGGTGAAGACATCTTTTTGCATTGGTATTTTCATTTCCTTTGGACAAATACCCAGAAGTGGACTTGCTGAGTCATAAGCTAGTTCTATTTTTAATTTCTTGAGGAACCTACATTCTGTTTTCCATAGAGGCTGCCTCACTTTACACCCCCACCCACAGTGTACAAGGGTTCCCTTTTCTCCACACGCTTGCCAACACTTACAATTTCTCGTCTTTTTTGATATTAGCCATTCTAACAAATGTCAGGTGATGCCCTCTGAATCCTTATTGTCTTAGGGGAATGCATGCACTCAAGGAAGTCACCTGCTAGACAAGAGTTTGGGGGATTGTTTCTGGCCTCCTCACTGCCACTGAGGCCTTGTGGATTTGGGAGAGTCTCTTGACATTTTTGGATTTCTGATCTCAATTAAAGCAGAGGGCTGGGCTAGCTGGTATCAAAGCCTGGCTTAGCTCTTATGTGCTGTGGTCCCATCATCTACTATAGCATCTAGTGATATGAGGGAGAGAGAAAGAAAAAAAGGACATTTCTACTGAAGTTTCACAACAGAAGTACATTCGTTCATTTGTTTATTATTTTTCTGTGTTGATGGACTCAAGAGTTCCCTCTGTTTTGTTTTGTTTTAAGATTTTATTTATTTATTTGACAGAGAGAGAAAGCACAAGCAGGGAGAATAGCAGAGGGAGAGGGGGAGGGAGAAGCAGGCTCCCCGCTGAGCAGGGAGCCTGACGCANCATCTAGTGATATGAGGGAGAGAGAAAGAAAAAAAGGACATTTCTACTGAAGTTTCACAACAGAAGTACATTTGTTCATTTGTTTATTATTTTTCTGTGTTGATGGACTTAAGAGTTCCCTCTGTTTTGTTTTAAGATTTTATTTATTTATTTGACAGAGAGAGAAAGCACAAGCAGGGAGAGTAGCAGAGGGAGAGGGGGAGGGAGAAGCAGGCTCCCCGCTGAGCAGGGAGCCTGATGCAGGACTCGATCCCAGGACCCTGAGATCATGACCTGAGCTGAAGGCAGACGCTTAACTGACTGAGCCACCCAGGCGTCCCAGAGTTCCCTCTGTTCTTAAGATCTGAACTGTATATGACAATTACAGTGTCATGCACTTAAAAGCTGTGAAGAGGGTAGATCTCATGTTAAGTGTTTTGTACCATATGATAAACACACGCACACACATAAAGGGACACAAGGACACTTTTGGAGGTGATGGATATGTTTATTACCTTGAATGTAGTGATGGTGTCACAGGTGTTTGCACACATCCAAACTCCTCAAATTGTATATATTAAATGTGCAGATTTTTTGTGTATCAATTACACCTCAAAAACCTGTTTAGAGAACAGATACGAACTATATACATATTGAAATATATATTATATATATATACACGCACACATACATATATATATACATATCTATAATTTTTTTTTCAAAAACCACAGAGAGGTTTATGTCCTTTTAAGACCATGTGCATAGATGATGATTAAATATTTAGGGAAAGAAGGAATAGGAAAAGCATTTTTAAACTTAGACTCTGTGGGACACCTGGGTGGCTCAGTCAGTTAAGCATCTGTCTTTGGCTCAGGTCAGGATCTTAGGGTCCTGGGATCGAGTCCCACATCGGGCTCCCTGCTCAGCAGGGCGTCTGCTTCTCCCTCTGCCTGATGCTCCCCCTGTTTGTGCTCTCTCTCTCTATCTCTCTCTGACAAATAAAGTCTTAAGTAAATAAATAAACAAACAAACAAACAAACTTAGACTCTGTGGCAGTGCTGGTCCATAGAACTTTCTGCTAGGACAGAAGTGCCCTGTATCTGCTCTGACTCCATGGTAGCCAACAACTACATGGAACTGTTGTTTGAAAGCAATGAGGCCATTACGATGAGAAACTGTATTTTTAATTTCATTTCCTTTTCATTTAAAGAGTTACAATCCCATGATGACTCTTTTTTCAATAAAGTCTTACTCCTGGTTCTAAGATAGAGCTTACAAAGAAAACACAATTGGATATCAAATAACCTTACTCCATGGATGATCAGATTAACAAATTTGTAAGACAGGATTGGCCCACCACCTGATTTCCCAAGATTTAAAGATAAGGCCTTTGAGGTGACAGAAGACCCAGGACTACTGGGTCCCTTCTGGCTAAAAGCCGTGAACTGGATGTCAGGGAGCATTTGGGGTTAAGTCATTCAGACCATCGATATTCTGTGAGTGTTTGGGATTCTGGGGGACAACTCAGAAAAGGAAAACCAGGCCTTTTTGTGAAGAGATGTCATAAAGAAGTCATTGTTACAGTACCAAACTTACCTTCCTTGTTGGTTTTTCCTTTCAGGAGCTGATCGATGTTGACAGTGAAGTGGTGTTTGAATTGGCCTCCTATATTTTACAGGTGGGTTATTCTGCCCTCATCTGTGATTCCCAGAGCCATCCACAGAAGAGACAGGAATAAGATTTAGCACGCACAGCCAGCTCCATTTCCTCTCCCTATTCGTCATCTTAATTATTTATAACACTAATGGGAAGGAGCTACGCCATAGCAGTAAATAGGAGCTTCTGGTATTCCCAAGTTTTATGACAGTGTCTCTCTGCAAAGGAAAACTGTCACTATATCGTCTGAGTCTGGGGAAAACTGAGATCATTCAGTGACTCCATTTTCTTCAAGTTTGGTGCCCTCCCCACTCTGGAAAAAGCCAGGGAAATAGGAGAATTAGTTGCCAAGAGAATCATTTCACACCCCATGGAAAGGCAAGGAAAGATCTTTAGCTTATGCGTAAAAGAGTTGCTAATGAAAATTAGCAACAATGACAGTATTAGTCACACAGGCAAGATGAATTGAAAGAAGGTCATTAATTTATTTCTTCCACAAAGATTTATTGAACAACTACTATATTCAAGGTGTGATGCTAGATTCGTTAAAGGTTCCATGGTTCCTCTGTAGTATAATTGGGAAGGAGCCCACAGTACAAGACAAAACAAGAGTACACAAGACAGAGACAGCTCTACCCAGACACACATTCCAATTCAGAATCTTTAAACTAGAAAAAGGTAAACCAGGATCTAGAGGGAGAAGCTTGCATCTTGTCATTATGAATCGCTTTCTTCGTATATATCTTTCTAAAGTGTAATTTAGTGTCTTGGATTCAGGTGGCAAATGCCTGGTCCTTTCCTCCTCATCTTCCTGTAGCAGGTAGGACAACAGCAGTAGTGAGCTGAGCTTACCCAGTAGAGGAGTCGTCGTGACCACAGAATGTTTTTGAAAGTCTGGCACATTGGACTGGCACGTTTCACTGACATTGACTTTTTTTCTCCTACAGGAGGCAAAGGGAGATTTTTCTAGGTGAGTTTCCAAAAGGTTTGGGGGTTTTTTGGTTTTGTTTTGTTTTTGTTATTTTTTGGGTCATGTGCTCTGTTACATCTCTATTAAAAGAAATTATTCTTTGTATCCTTTGTAGGAGGGCAGTGCTCTCATATTATATATTAATGATGAGATCCAACTACCTCGGGCAGAGGAAACATAGTAATATCGAGGAGGATATTCTGTACTAAATGGAAAGCCTAGAGGTGACTAGAAGCTGAGAGTTGCACCCATGGCCATTGTCTAGAGGGTGGTCAGGTTAGAAAATCCTGCGATGTGGATATCTATTTTTTCTTTCTCTCTCATTTTTAATCCTCTGACCCTCCAAAGGACAAATGCTATCCCAGAGGGAGATTTCCTTCATAAAAGTATTACAGTCCCCCACTTCTGCTCTTCTTCCTTCTCTAGATAGTACATTGGAGAGAATGTCAACGCTTAACTACTGGGGATACTGTGGGATGCTTATTAACCCCATAGAATGGCCAGCTTCAGTCTTGCCATTCATTCCCCGAGGCATCGCCTGCTGCCCCATGCGGTTGTGTTGCCTCTCAGTTTCTCAAGATCATTACTGGAGCCTATACAGAGAAGGGACGTGTAGCCGCCCACCAACAGGACTGTCTGCTCAAAGACAGGTGTGACTCCCGGCATTCTGTTTTATTTCTGTTGTCATTACTCAGATCTCCCTTTGTAAATGCAAAAGCAGCCATAGACAATAGATAAATAAATGAGTATAGCAGCGGTCCAATAAAACTTTATTTATAGGCTTGGAAATTTGAATTTTGTATACATTTTCTTGTATCACGAAATACTATTCTTTTGATTTTTTTTTTTCCTAACCATTTAAAGAATGTAAAAGCCATTCTTAGCTCTTGGGCTGTATAAAAACAGGCAGAGAGCTGCATCTAGCTGGTGAGTTGTGGTGTGCTTACCCCTGATTCTAAAATTAGTCCCTTCAGCTCAGTTTGAATATTTGCATAAGGAGACCTCCAGGCCCCTTTTATTTAGACTTCCCAAGTTCTTGCTTTAAAGCAGAGATAGTCAATTTTTTTTTTAACTAAAGCTGTTTTACAGCCTGAGCTGGAGACCTTAAACATTGTAGGTGGCCAGTGACCATTCACTGAATGTGTTGAATGAAACATTTTCTATATCCTGAAAAATCCTGTTTTTTTTTATAGTTGTAACTTTTTTATGCCCTTCATTTGGCATTGGAATTTGGGGGTTTTGATAAGTGCAAGGTCATATACTTACAAAGGTTTCTGGTCTCATGAAAAATGGTTTAACAACCACAAGTCCACTGGATTCTCTGAAGGTACTTTTCTCCCCTTGGCTTTCACCAGCCCTGAACTCTGCTGTAAATATTATTTATTTTTGAGAGTCCCCTGACAGGATGGAATGTGAACTGGGACCAGCGGAGTCTGGCCCCACAGATCATGGGAACGTGTGGCCACAGGGACTGCCAAGGAGGAGGAAGTGCAGGCCCGGCGTCACAGTAATTCATGGCCCCCTAATGAGCTTGTGGAATGCCAGCTTGTGGGCCTCAGAGACACAAAGAATCCTGGTTTAGCTTCATTTGTCAAAGCACTGCCTCTCAGTTTGTTTGTCCCCAGCTGTCTGGGGAGAGAAATAGCTGTCAGGGGAGGGAGAGTTCAGACACCTTATCCCAAAGGTCAGTTTATCTGCCAGCCTAGCACTCCCATCACGGAAGGTGGAGGTGATCTATTATGTGGAGAGCCCTGATAAACACCGGTGTCTGCAGCAGGCCCAATGTTTGGAGGCTCCAGTGGCCTGGAGTTTGGGAAGAAGAGAAGCAATTCTAAATTCCTTGTTTGTGCCTCTTCCCACCTATAACCAGGGAAAGCGCCAGAACATTGACGTTGAGCATATTTGGTTTGGTGGCTGAACATGAGGCATGTTAAATGTCCCATTCTCATAATGTAGAATTTTAGAGTTATCTTCTGCTTTGTTAATAATTAAGGCAGGACTGTGCCACCTTAGTTGTATTTAATGGGAAGGCCTAGACTTATATACATACCCTGTAAATATAATATGTTTTCCTGAACAGCATCAATAAAATGAGATGTCAGCTTAGAATACAGAGAACACCACAGAAGACTTTTATTATTTTTTAAGATTTATTTATTTGAGAGAGAGAGAGAGAAAAAAAAAAAAAAAAGAGAGAGCGTGAGCAGGGGGAGGGGCAGAGGGAGAGAGAGAGGGAGAGAAAAATCCCAAGCAGACTTCCCACTGAGTGTGGAGCCCCACGCAGGGCTCAATCTCTGGACCCTGAGATCATGACCTGACCTGACATCAAAAGTCGGATGCTTAACCGACTGAGCCACCCAGGGGTCCCCTGCAGAAGGCTTTTAAATAAGGCATGGTCCAGGGCTTAAGTCTAGAATATTCTAGAATCTACAGGCTTAAAGAACCTTTTTAAACTAATGGTGACACATGAACGACAAAGTAACACTTTCATAACTGGAGGGTCCTGAATCTCACTTCCTAAAAGCTGTTTTGCTCCCCAGGGTGCTATTATTCTATATATTTACGTGTCAGTGAATAGATACAAATTACATTTAAGGGGAATAAGTATTAAACATCTACAAATTATGGGAGCAGTATCCTTGAAGTACAAGAGGAAAAGGGTTATTTTTACAAAAGGGAGAAGTCAAAAGTGCTGATATACTCTAATAGAAGGAGAACTGTGTACGGACAACCCGGAATCAGAGCTGTTCTTTCTCAGGATGCTGACAGGCTCTTCTGTTTCTTCTTTTGGACCCGTTTTGCCCAGCAGACCCCTGAAGAATTACTCTTATGTAAGTCCCTCTTCTTTCCAGTGNTGATAGATATGGTTCTGAGAATATGTTGGCTGAGACCAAGTCCTGATGTTTTTTAATTGAAATATAATTGACATATAACATTATATTAGTTTCAGGTGTACAGCATAATGATCCAATATTTGTGCACCATGTGAAATGATCCCAATGTAGGTCTGGTTAGTATCCATCATCCCATATTTATATATTTTTTTCTTGTGTTGAGAACTTTCAGGATCTACCTCTCTTAGCAACCTTCAAATATGTGGTATAGTAGCAACTATAGTCACTGTGCTGAATATTACATCCTCAGGACTCACTTATTTTATAAACTGGGAAGTTTTTATCTTTTGGCCCCCTTCACCACTTCCCCCTCCCCCCACCTCTGGCAACCATCAGCCCGTCCTCTGTATCTATGAATGTGAATTTTCTTTCTTTTGGATTCCACGTATAAGTGGGATCATATAATACTTGTCTTTCTTGTCTGACTTATTTCACTTAACATAATGCCTTCTAGATCCATCCGTGTTGTTCCAATGACAAGATTTTGTTATTTTTTATGACTGAGTACTATTCCATTGTATATGTATATTTACCACATTTTCTTTATCCATTCATCAATTGATGGACACTTAGGTTGTTTCCATGTTTACAGTTGGCTGTCATAAATAATGCTGCAGCGAACATGGGGGTGAAGACATCTTTTTGCATTGGTATTTTCATTTCCTTTGGACAAATACCCAGAAGTGGACTTGCTGAGTCATAAGCTAGTTCTATTTTTAATTTCTTGAGGAACCTACATTCTGTTTTCCATAGAGGCTGCCTCACTTTACACCCCCACCCACAGTGTACAAGGGTTCCCTTTTCTCCACACGCTTGCCAACACTTACAATTTCTCGTCTTTTTTGATATTAGCCATTCTAACAAATGTCAGGTGATGCCCTCTGAATCCTTATTGTCTTAGGGGAATGCATGCACTCAAGGAAGTCACCTGCTAGACAAGAGTTTGGGGGATTGTTTCTGGCCTCCTCACTGCCACTGAGGCCTTGTGGATTTGGGAGAGTCTCTTGACATTTTTGGATTTCTGATCTCAATTAAAGCAGAGGGCTGGGCTAGCTGGTATCAAAGCCTGGCTTAGCTCTTATGTGCTGTGGTCCCATCATCTACTATAGCATCTAGTGATATGAGGGAGAGAGAAAGAAAAAAAGGACATTTCTACTGAAGTTTCACAACAGAAGTACATTTGTTCATTTGTTTATTATTTTTCTGTGTTGATGGACTTAAGAGTTCCCTCTGTTTTGTTTTAAGATTTTATTTATTTATTTGACAGAGAGAGAAAGCACAAGCAGGGAGAGTAGCAGAGGGAGAGGGGGAGGGAGAAGCAGGCTCCCCGCTGAGCAGGGAGCCTGACGCAGGACTTGATCCCAGGACCCTGAGATCATGACCTGAGCTGAAGGCAGACGCTTAACTGACTGAGCCACCCAGGCGTCCCAGAGTTCCCTCTGTTCTTAAGATCTGAACTGTATATAACAATTACAGTGTCATGCACTTAAAAGCTGTGAAGAGGGTAGATCTCATGTTAAGTGTTTTGTACCATATGATAAACACACGCACACACATAAAGGGACACAAGGACACTTTTGGAGGTGATGGATATGTTTATTACCTTGAATGTAGTGATGGTGTCACAGGTGTTTGCACACATCCAAACTCCTCAAATTGTATATATTAAATGTGCAGATTTTTTGTGTATCAATTACACCTCAAAAACCTGTTTAGAGAACAGATATGAACTATATACATATTGAAATATATATTATATATATATACACGCACACATACATATATATATACATATCTATAATTTTTTTTTCAAAAACCACAGAGAGGTTTATGTCCTTTTAAGACCATGTGCATAGATGATGATTAAATATTTAGGGAAAGAAGGAATAGGAAAAGCATTTTTAAACTTAGACTCTGTGGGACACCTGGGTGGCTCAGTCAGTTAAGCATCTGTCTTTGGCTCAGGTCAGGATCTTAGGGTCCTGGGATCGAGTCCCACATCGGGCTCCCTGCTCAGCAGGGCGTCTGCTTCTCCCTCTGCCTGCTGCTCCCCCTGTTTGTGCTCTCTCTCTCTATCTCTCTCTGACAAATAAAGTCTTAAATAAATAAATAAACAAACAAACAAACTTAGGCTCTGTGGCAGTGCTGGTCTGTAGAACTTTCTGCAAGGACAGAAGTGCCCTGTATCTGCTCTGACTCCATGGTAGCCAACAACTACATGGAACTGTTGTTTGAAAGCAATGAGGCCATTACGATGAGAAACTGTATTTTTAATTTCATTTCCTTTTCATTTAAAGAGTTACTATCCCATGATGACTCTTTTTTCAATAAAGTCTTACTCCTGGTTCTAAGATAGAGCTTACAAAGAAAACACAATTGGATATCAAATAACCTTACTCCATGGATGATCAGATTAACAAATTTGTAAGACAGGATTGGCCCACCACCTGATTTCCCAAGATTTAAAGATAAGGCCTTTGAGGTGACAGAAGACCCAGGACTACTGGGTCCCTTCTGGCTAAAAGCCGTGAACTGGATGTCAGGGAGCATTTGGGGTTAAGTCATTCAGACCATCGATATTCTGTGAGTGTTTGGGATTCTGGGGGACAACTCAGAAAAGGAAAACCAGGCCTTTTTGTGAAGAGATGTCATAAAGAAGTCATTGTTACAGTACCAAACTTACCTTCCTTGTTGGTTTTTCCTTTCAGGAGCTGATCGATGTTGACAGTGAAGTGGTGTTTGAATTGGCCTCCTATATTTTACAGGTGGGTTATTCTGCCCTCATCTGTGATTCCCAGAGCCATCCACAGAAGAGACAGGAATAAGATTTAGCACGCACAGCCAGCTCCATTTCCTCTCCCTATTCGTCATCTTAATTATTTATAACACTAATGGGAAGGAGCTACGCCATAGCAGTAAATAGGAGCTTCTGGTATTCCCAAGTTTTATGACAGTGTCTCTCTGCAAAGGAAAACTGTCACTATATCGTCTGAGTCTGGGGAAAACTGAGATCATTCAGTGACTCCATTTTCTTCAAGTTTGGTGCCCTCCCCACTCTGGAAAAAGCCAGGGAAATAGGAGAATTAGTTGCCAAGAGAATCATTTCACACCCCATGGAAAGGCAAGGAAAGATCTTTAGCTTATGCGTAAAAGAGTTGTTAATGAAAATTAGCAACAATGACAGTATTAGTCACACAGGCAAGATGAATTGAAAGAAGGTCATTAATTTATTTCTTCCACAAAGATTTATTGAACAACTACTATATTCAAGGTGTGATGCTAGATTCGTTAAAGGTTCCATGGTTCCTCTGTAGTATAATTGGGAAGGAGCCCACAGTACAAGACAAAACAAGAGTACACAAGACAGAGACAGCTCTACCCAGACACACATTCCAATTCAGAATCTTTAAACTAGAAAAAGGTAAACCAGGATCTAGAGGGAGAAGCTTGCATCTTGTCATTATGAATCGCTTTCTTCGTATATATCTTTCTAAAGTGTAATTTAGTGTCTTGGATTCAGGTGGCAAATGCCTGGTCCTTTCCTCCTCATCTTCCTGTAGCAGGTAGGACAACAGCAGTAGTGAGCTGAGCTTACCCAGTAGAGGAGTCGTCGTGACCACAGAATGTTTTTGAAAGTCTGGCACATTGGACTGGCACGTTTCACTGACATTGACTTTTTTTCTCCTACAGGAGGCAAAGGGAGATTTTTCTAGGTGAGTTTCCAAAAGGTTTGGGGGTTTTTTGGTTTTGTTTTGTTTTTGTTATTTTTGGGGTCATGTGCTCTGTTACATCTCTATTAAAAGAAATTATTCTTTGTATCCTTTGTAGGAGGGCAGTGCTCTCATATTATATATTAATGATGAGATCCAACTACCTCGGGCAGAGGAAACATAGTAATATCGAGGAGGATATTCTGTACTAAATGGAAAGCCTAGAGGTGACTAGAAGCTGAGAGTTGCACCCATGGCCATTGTCTAGAGGGTGGTCAGGTTAGAAAATCCTGCGATGTGGATATCTATTTTTTCTTTCTCTCTCATTTTTAATCCTCTGACCCTCCAAAGGACAAATGCTATCCCAGAGGGAGATTTCCTTCATAAAAGTATTACAGTCCCCCACTTCTGCTCTTCTTCCTTCTCTAGATAGTACATTGGAGAGAATGTCAATGCTTAACTACTGGGGATACTGTGGGATGCTTATTAACCCCATAGAATGGCCAGCTTCAGTCTTGCCATTCATTCCCCGAGGCATCGCCTGCTGCCCCATGCGGTTGTGTTGCCTCTCAGTTTCTCAAGATCATTACTGGAGCCTATACAGAGAAGGGACGTGTAGCCACCCACCAACAGGACTGTCTGCTCAAAGACAGGTGTGACTCCCGGCATTCTGTTTTATTTCTGTTGTCATTACTCAGATCTCCCTTTGTAAATGCAAAAGCAGCCATAGACAATAGATAAATAAATGAGTATAGCAGCGGTCCAATAAAACTTTATTTATAGGCTTGGAAATTTGAATTTTGTATACATTTTCTTGTATCACGAAATACTATTCTTTTGATTTTTTTTTTCCTAACTATTTAAAGAATGTAAAAGCCATTCTTAGCTCTTGGGCTGTATAAAAACAGGCAGAGAGCTGCATCTAGCTGGTGAGTTGTGGTGTGCTTACCCCTGATTCTAAAATTAGTCCCTTCAGCTCAGTTTGAATATTTGCATAAGGAGACCTCCAGGCCCCTTTTATTTAGACTTCCCAAGTTCTTGCTTTAAAGCAGAGATAGTCAATTTTTTTTTTAACTAAAGCTGTTTTACAGCCTGAGCTGGAGACCTTAAACATTGTAGGTGGCCAGTGACCATTCACTGAATGTGTTGAATGAAACATTTTCTATATCCTGAAAAATCCTGTTTTTTTTTATAGTTGTAACTTTTTTATGCCCTTCATTTGGCATTGGAATTTGGGGGTTTTGATAAGTGCAAGGTCATATACTTACAAAGGTTTCTGGTCTCATGAAAAATGGTTTAACAACCACAAGTCCACTGGATTCTCTGAAGGTACTTTTCTCCCCTTGGCTTTCACCAGCCCTGAACTCTGCTGTAAATATTATTTATTTTTGAGAGTCCCCTGACAGGATGGAATGTGAACTGGGACCAGCGGAGTCTGGCCCCACAGATCATGGGAACGTGTGGCCACAGGGACTGCCAAGGAGGAGGAAGTGCAGGCCCGGCGTCACAGTAATTCATGGCCCCCTAATGAGCTTGTGGAATGCCAGCTTGTGGGCCTCAGAGACACAAAGAATCCTGGTTTAGCTTCATTTGTCAAAGCACTGCCTCTCAGTTTGTTTGTCCCCAGCTGTCTGGGGAGAGAAATAGCTGTCAGGGGAGGGAGAGTTCAGACACCTTATCCCAAAGGTCAGTTTATCTGCCAGCCTAGCACTCCCATCACGGAAGGTGGAGGTGATCTATTATGTGGAGAGCCCTGATAAACACCGGTGTCTGCAGCAGGCCCAATGTTTGGAGGCTCCAGTGGCCTGGAGTTTGGGAAGAAGAGAAGCAATTCTAAATTCCTTGTTTGTGCCTCTTCCCACCTATAACCAGGGAAAGCGCCAGAACATTGACGTTGAGCATATTTGGTTTGGTGGCTGAACATGAGGCATGTTAAATGTCCCATTCTCATAATGTAGAATTTTAGAGTTATCTTCTGCTTTGTTAATAATTAAGGCAGGACTGTGCCACCTTAGTTGTATTTAATGGGAAGGCCTAGACTTATATACATACCCTGTAAATATAATATGTTTTCCTGAACAGCATCAATAAAATGAGATGTCAGCTTAGAATACAGAGAACACCACAGAAGACTTTTATTATTTTTTAAGATTTATTTATTTGAGAGAGAGAGAGAGAAAAAAAAAAAAAGAGAGCGTGAGCAGGGGGAGGGGCAGAGGGAGAGAGAGAGGGAGAGAAAAATCCCAAGCAGACTTCCCACTGAGTGTGGAGCCCCACGCAGGGCTCAATCTCTGGACCCTGAGATTATGACCTGACCTGACATCAAAAGTCGGATGCTTAACCGACTGAGCCACCCAGGGGTCCCCTGCAGAAGGCTTTTAAATAAGGCATGGTCCAGGGCTTAAGTCTAGAATATTCTAGAATCTACAGGCTTAAAGAACCTTTTTAAACTAATGGTGACACATGAACGACAAAGTAACACTTTCATAACTGGAGGGTCCTGAATCTCACTTCCTAAAAGCTGTTTTGCTCCCCAGGGTGCTATTATTCTATATATTTACGTGTCAGTGAATAGATACAAATTACATTTAAGGGGAATAAGTATTAAACATCTACAAATTATGGGAGCAGTATCCTTGAAGTACAAGAGGAAAAGGGTTATTTTTACAAAAGGGAGAAGTCAAAAGTGCTGATATACTCTAATAGAAGGAGAACTGTGTACGGACAACCCGGAATCAGAGCTGTTCTTTCTCAGGATGCTGACAGGCTCTTCTGTTTCTTCTTTTGGACTCGTTTTGCCCAGCAGACCCCTGAAGAATTACTCTTATGTAAGTCCCTCTTCTTTCCAGTGAGTAGAAATGCTCACCTTCCTCTCTGCTTGGACTTGGCCATGAAATGTCAGGTTGAGCGTTGCTGAAAGAAAATGACCAGGGTCTAGACAGATACGAAGCCTTGTCCGTAGCAGGAAGAAATCTATGTCATACATGTTCATATTCTAACATATTGTGGACAGATTTGTGAGATAGCATTAAAGGTTTAGGAAGTGGTCTTATCTAAAAATAATATTTTCTCACTTGTATTATTTTCCTTAGCACAGCATGATAATCATACTTCCCTTCCTGGTGTCTGTTAGTGTACAAAATGAGTGTCCCTCAACAATCCGGAAACCTAGAGTTGGCATTTCTGTTTAAAAACAATTAAATAGCCTAAGAATTGCTAGCGATGGAGGCTCCGTAGGCAAATGTTAGGTGAGAAGGATCAACACCGTTTAAAAACAGAAAGTTCTTATTTGATAATCGCTCCTGGACATTCATCAGCTAACACACGCTTTCCGTGATTTATACGTACTTTGTGCATACAAACCCTGCAGTGGTTTGAGCACTGAACACCCACATTCCTATTTTAAAAAGTAAAGAAAAACCTTGGGTTATTATAGGAAAATAATACTCTCTTCCTTAAAAAGGCCAGTGCAGGAACACCTCATTGAATCAACTGAACAGGACAGGAGATCGTATAGCTACATTCTAATGTAATTTAACAGAAGACTTCTTGCTACATTGTATGTAAGAACTTTATTTTTTTTTTGCTTTTGTTTTTTTCTCTAAGAGGACCTTTACTGAAAAACCTCGTGGCCAGTCTCTGTCTTGATTTGGAGAATCACCTCACACTTTACTTTCTATCAGCCCTTTTGACACTTCCAGAAGGGTGCCACGAGAAGAGAAGAGAAAAGTAAAATCGTTTTAAACGTTTTGTCAAATCAGTGAATTGATTAAAAAATAGTGTATGCTGAACAGCACAACTAAACGCCCAAATCGCGCTACCTTTGATACAAAGAACCATCCAAACATTAACAGGGTCTAGTAAAAAAAACATCTGTTACATAGAATTTTTTGTTAACAAGATTTATTGATACCAGATCAGTAAAGCTCTGTTGCGCTGGGCCGTCTGTTGGGACCTGGAAATATCTTTGTTATGGAGGACCGGATATATTGAGTCTAATCATTAAAACGAATTCTACCAGCATTAAGATTTATCAGGACCAGTAAGCAAACAGCACCTGGAAAAGACTGATATTAATATTTCATGTAAGGTCCGTGGGCCACATTTTGCTTACCTGTTCAGCAGAGCCTTTCATGTGCCTAAGAGGCAGGGGAAGGGGAACCTACATCTGCAGGTTCTCTCTGTTCCAAAATAAACACAACAGCCACAGGAAAAGAAGTGAAGCTGTGATTGAGTACTTAGGGGTCAGTTTATATGACATCTGTACAAAGTGAAATGCAGGTCCAAGTGAATATTAGCTCAGCAGAGTTCAGTAGTAGAGAAGAAATTTCACCGTGTCCCCATTAGCCACCTGCAGGCTTCTAATTCCATCTCTTAAAATAATAATAAGATATTAATAATAGAAATAATAATGTTTTCTGAAATGGAACAATGCATTAGTCAGTACTAAGAAGTGAGCAGTCCTCCAGCACAGGGGAAATTGATTTTTCCCTCCCTTTCAGGAGAAGAGTTGGAGTATTTATTTGTGCTGGAAAATTCCCTTTAACTTTCACAGGCTGCATGTTCTTCGGTCTCTGGGGGAACAGTTAGAAGAAAAAAAAAAAAAGTAAAGACCTTTTAATATTTTATCTTCTGTAAACCGTGGGACTGTGTGTTCACTAGTCTGGAAAGACAAAATGAAATTTCTGTGACCAAAAAAAAAAGTACCCTCGTGATTTTTTTGTTCTTTGTTTGAAATCTTTTCTGCCTTTTCAACGAGCATTTGTGAATTAACGTAAATGAAGTTTGGCTTTCTGGTATCTGAAAAATCCAGGTTTGTGGGCCTTTTTGTCAGACCAGACGAGATCTTTTAGGCAGTCATAAGTTAAATGCAGAATTTTAGAAGATTAACAGGAAAAGAAGACAAAGAGCTGGTTTTCTTCTGAAAGACTTTTTTAGTAACATAAACATTAGTGTAGATTGCTATCTTTAAAAAGATGACAATGTTATTTTCTTGCCCAGTGTTGAAAGTTGATTAATCTGAGGGAGCAGTCTATAAATCACAGTTCCGAGTCCACTGATATCATTACTTTGCATTTACGTAAATGGTTTTACTACTACAACTCAATGCAAGCTCGGCTTTAAATCATTATTAGAGCATTTGATCATTTGGCATATGTTTTCCTGCAATTTTTTAATTGGCCTCTTGAAACAAAACAGCTGGCAGTAATCATATAGTAAGCGAAATAGATTTGCCGAGACTCTTAGATAATTAGTAAGAAATGCTCAGACACTGGTGTTTGGAATAATCAACATTTGGAATATAACTGATATAACCTCATATATCTTTGATACCCCAAATTTGCAAATGTCCCTATTGGAAACTCACTAGAAAAGTCATCTATTAAGTTTGAAACACATCTGTCAGCCCAAAGAAGAGTTTCTGTGGGAAGAATTTAAATTTGTATAATTCTCATATATTATTTCACAAAAAGAGAGGGAGAGAGAGAGAAAGGGGTGTGTGATGTTTTTCCCATGATTTAAGCAAGAAGCAGCTGGAATCTTTCACGCTGGCAAGACCTTCTGAAAGGAACAGAATCTGTGAAAATTTGAAACAAAATGTTCAAGTGGAAAAGTTATAAATTGTTACAGGAATCTTTGTTTTATGCACAAAAATCCATTTTACTGAGCTTTTCAAGTGTGTAATTCACATTTTCTGAGCGTAGAGAAGTATTTAGATAGGGTATTTTGCAGGCTGATCGTCTTCAAATCCTATGGGAATGGTTTAGATATAAAGTAAGGAGGAGATTTTGTATTATGGCCGCTGTCTCTTTTGTGAAGAAGCCTTTATGTAGTGTCAGTATCGTATTTCCATGGTGAGCCTTGTGAATATAGCACAACAGCTCATGGCTTTAACACTATGTCAGTTTTTCAGAATTAAGATTCCCACTCTAAATTCCCAAATTCATCAGTTGCTTCTTCTTGTGCTATTTGAATAAAATTATTGTCTGCAATTGTAGACCTACAAAAACTTTTAAAAACTGGTTTTGAATTTTACAAGTTTACAGCTATGGTAGAAACTCACAAAATGTTTTGCATCACCCTAGGTAACCAAGCTCACTAATGAAGAAAAAAAAAATCTTTACTTAGATAAATTAGTACTTAGCATCAGAAATAAAGTCACATAATTCATACCTGTTTGTAATTTTGCCCCTCCATACAGTGTGGCCTGTTTATCCACGATCCACGCCCAGAATCTAGAATCCCATGCTGGAGAAGTCTCAGGGGGTACGCAGCTGCTTCCCTTTGTCCGCACATGGTCACACAATTTCCGGGAGCAGCTTTATAGACAACATCCCAGCTACCAGCTTTTCGAGCCCTCCCTACACACCTGAAAAAAAGTAGTTGACAGGGAGGAGATCTGCAAGTGCCTCATTTTCTTTGTTGTAACCTGAACTTGAACTTGAGTCACAAAATGAAGAAGAGGCAGGAAAGAAAAGGAAAGGAAAGAAATTGTTTCCTGCATGGGTTTGTTTTTTAAGATTTTATTTATTTATTTATTTATTTATTTGAAAGAGAGAGAAAGTGAGCAAAAGCATGAGCAGGGGGAGGGGCCGATGGAGAGGGAGAGGCAGACTCCCCGCTGAGCAAGGAGCCTGATTCAAGGCTCCATCCCAGGACCCTGGGATCATGACCTGAGCCGAAGGCAGACGTTTGCCCGGCTTAGCCACCCAGGCCCCCCTCCTGCATGGCTTTTAAAGATCAGCAAAGAAGAAAAAATACACAACTTCCCTTATTAATCTATCTCAGAGTTTTCTAGATTCATTGTACCACCGAATAAAGTCATAGAGACCCACAGTGCATGTCTGAAACTTTAGTCCCTGTGTTTTCAAATTCAGAAATTTGTAGGTTTTAGACTGGTAATTTGGGGAATTCCTTCACCCCATGTCAGGGTCTGGTTGGCACCGGGAGCCCTGTCTCTTACTGTGCCTTCGCCAGAACGTGGATAATCACACCATGTGGAACAGAGGAAGGTCAAATTGCCTCATGTGAAAAGTTTTGGTTTGCCACCAAGTAGGTTAAGAAATGTCCGTTTCTTAGAACTTTTCAGATTTGGGAACTGTGGATCATGAGGACCTGTAATATTCTTTTACTTATGAAATCCCTCCCCCTAGGGAACTTGACCTACGTGTTGGGCTCATAAAACACAGGAGGCATTAGTGTGACGCTAGCATCGTGTTGCCTTCTCTGAATTTCAGGGCAGTGCTCCCTGTTACCCTGGTTTGACGTTCTCGGTTTAGTGCTCTTTAGTGTTTTAGTACCGTGTGCATCAAAAACCCCTGGATGCAGGAAGAATTCTGCCACCCTAAGCATGTTCTCTTTGCCCCAGATTTGTCCCACAAATTATAGACATCTCGTTTAACCCGAGGAGAATCTCCTGAAAAAGTATTTCCTCATTTTTTAAAGGGAAACAAGCCCATGTGGATTTTGCTAATTTGCTATCAAATTTGATCTTTGCTTCCTTGGCCTTATGGTGTCTTAGTTAAATTTGTCATTGCTGTTATTCGGGCAAATTCCTTGTTTGATGTATTCCTAGAAGTTTTCTTAGTAGATCGTTCAAACTTCCTATGTTTGGTGAACAGTATAGGTGGTAGAAGAGAGACACATCATCTCAAAAACCTCCCTAAACCAAAGACCAGTGCAACATCGGGAGTCCACTCTTTTGCTGGCAACGTTAATAACTACCTGAAAGTTTTTAATAGAATCTGGTTAATGGGGCATCTGGGTGGCTCAGTCAGTTAAGTGTCTGCCTTTGGCTCAGGTCTTGATCTCAGGGTCCTGGGATTGAGTCCCGCATTGGGCTCCCTGCTGAGCAAGGATTCTGCTTGTCCCGCTCTCTCTCTGCCCCTCCCCTGCTTGTGCGCAGGTGTTCGCTTCCTCTCTCTCTCATAAACAAATAATAATCTTTAAAAAAAAGAATCTGGGGCGCCTGGGTGGCACAGCGGTTAAGCGTCTGCCTTCGGCTCAGGGCGTGATCCCGGCGTTATGGGATCGAGCCCCACATCAGGGTCCTCCGCTATGAGCCTACTTCTTCCTCTCCCACTCCCCCTGCTTGTGTTCCCTCTCTCTCTGGCTGTCTCTATCTCTGTCAAATAAATAAATAAAATCTTTAAAAAAATAAATAAAAATAAAAATAAAAAAAGAATCTGGTTAATGTTAAAAATAAGAAAACCAATTTTATTCTCAGTTTAGCAAATGACTAAGAGACTGTTTTTCTTTTTCTAAAAATGAAACATGAACTGATTTTAGGGTGTCTTAGAAGTTGGCATTTACCAGGTGCACTGAACCGTGGGGGAGATGTCCAAGTGAGTGGAAGTCCCTGAGAGAGGAAGCTGGGAACTTCTAGCATATTTGTTAGGTTTTAGCTTCTCACACCTCTGGAGATGGGGTGACCAGGTCTCCCATCAGTCCAACTGTGTGGTACGCAGCCACGGAGCGGGGCCAGATCATTCCACAGGGCTGACCACCTCTAAGTTAGTGCAGATGTTTACAGACAGCAGAAAGGCAAATAGAACATTTCTACATAGTTGTCCTTTGGGAAGGATTAAGAGCCATGGATCCCTTCCAGAATGTAATGGATTTGGACGGGCTTCACGCCTTGGTGATTTCTTGTTATATTTGTCTGTGTAACCTTGCCCTGGGGGAGAGCTGGAGAAGCTGCTGCAGGCTCCAGCAAGGAAGTCAAGCCTGTGATTGTCATCGGGGAAACTTGTTTGCCAACAAACTAGTGTTTGGTGGGTAAGACAATCCCTTCTTCCTTGAGCTCCTTCCTTCCCCCAAATACACTCTAAATGGGATGAGTGTAAACCCAAGCTCGAGCTTCAGCTTAACTGCTTCTCCCACGGCTTCGGCCAGTAAAAGTTCATCCCGGAAGAGTGATTTTCGATATTTATAGGACTGAGATCCCTGTTCTCAGGGTGCTTGTAGTTAAACAGGAGAGAGGTAAGATCCAGAGATTCATCATTGTGGGCTCTCCTGTGTTTGGTGAACTGAATAGTTGCTTACACTCTGCCTCCATAGTGTGTGAGGAAAAATTTCAAACCCTACTTGGGAATTGGATTTTCCTGAACACAAGGAGCTTTGCTGTCTGAAAACCTCCTGTGGCTGACCATTGCCTGCTGGAAGAGTTTGAACTCCCTGACCCTGGGTTGAAGGTCCTTGCAATTCGGTACCTAATCTGCCTTTCAGTTGGCCTTTTTTCCCCTCACCGCCCCCGCCCCGTGCTCCAGTCAGTCTTTCTGTCTCAGTGCACGTGCCGCTACACTCTGCTGTGTCCCACCGAGGAGAAAAGGATCCCTTTCTCCACATAGACCCTGCCCCATAGTTTGCTCTCCCCCCAGAGCCCACAGGAGCTCTCTTTCCTCTGAGCTACTGAATTTGTTGTTTGAGTCCACATGATCAAACGCTGCCCTTACAGTCAGTTATCTTTCTATCCACACGTCATGCCTGCCTGCTGACTGGTGAACACCTCTCGGACAAGGACTATGGCTTATCATTTTTGCGTCCCCTACACTACCTTCCATACTGCAGGGGCTCCCCAAATACCTTCAGCTTCTTAACAATTAATTGATAAATCTTTGCCTTACCCCTTAGGTGCTAACAGTTGAAATACTTGGATTTATTGATTCAAACGGTAGCCAGTTGAGCCTTCTGGTTGGTTCAAAGCCAGGACTCCCAAATATTGCCGTCACCGTTTCTCACTCCACTTGGAAAACGCCCTTTCTGAGAGTGGCTGTGTCCCCTGCCAACATCTGTGTGTTTCTTTGTCACCATGTCGATGAACTGAAAGTATTGGAGTGGTTTTGCCTAGCGGCATTGGTATCCAGAGGGGAGCCGCTGATCCATTGCCGAGGACGGCATTTCGGGCTGCGTGGGTTCTTGGGGGGGGGGTCCTCCAGTGAGCAGCATGGCTCTTGGGGTGTTTGCTGTCCGGATGCCTCAGGAGTTCCCCATCTGTGACCGTGCTGCTCCTTCCTCCATTTTTACTTCCTGAGCTCCACACTCTGCCTTGCTTTGTGTGAGCAGCACAGAAGCTGCCACCACAGCCTTGGTTAGACCCGAGGACCAAGGCGGCCTCGCTCCGCGGGGTGAGCCTCTGGTAGCCCAGCAGGGGCCATGAGGCGCTTACTGGACCAGTACAGGGAAACAGCCTCTCAGTACCTAAACCGCCCCAAAGAGGAGGCCAGCGATTGCCTCTGGAGGGAAAGAGTGGGCACGAACAGCAAATGCACTGGCCCAGTGGGGATGTGGGGCTGTTGAGGGTGCGGAGAGGCGTTGAGGCTCTGAAGAACACTGGTTAAAACCCAGAGGAGTTTGAAGTATCCTTCAAACCTGAGAACGTGTGAGTCTGTAGGGAAAGGATTTCTGGTGCCAGGACCTCCTACGAGTACCAGATAATCCACTTCCTGCTCTCAGAGTCAATTCCAGGCCTTGTCAGAAGCAAAAGTTATTTATTTGTCATATTTTGGACAACAGTTTCTAGCGTGTGGTCAATCCAAGCAAAGAAAACCAGTGTTGTGTGTCAGCAAGGGAAATGGCTCTCAAGGAGAAGCCATCCATTCTCGGAGGCCTTTGAGCCCCTGACGGATCCCTGGGAGCTTCTCCCATGGGACCCTGGTGACCCTTCTCCTCCCAAATTCGTGTGCTTGGGGGCATTGGGTCTGTGTTCCACTCTGTGCACTGGCCCCCTGTGAGCACTCTGTTCTGTGCCCCAGAGGAGAGGGCCCCTGGGCTCTGCACCCCGTGTGTTCTCTTTCCTCTTTATTAATAAATTAATTAGAAGGGAGTGGTCTTTCCTGTCCCTAGTTTTCATTCAAAGGGAACAGATGTGGGGTCTCTGGGCCTAGGCTCCTGGGTCAGGTCGGATCCTGTGGCACGGTGGCTTTCTCAGATGGAGGGTGAGCCATTCCTTGGCTTTGTCTGTTCCTCCCTCTCTTCCAGCAATGAGGTGGTGAGGAGTGACTTGAAGAAGCTGCCAGCGCTTCCCACTCAAGCCCTGAAGGAGCACCCTTCCCTGGCCTACTGGTAAGCTGCACCCCCTTCACACACCCCTCGGGAACGAGCCCGCCCGGGGTACAGGGGCTCGGGGCTGCCGAGGGTCAGGCTGGACCCCAGCCGGACCAACTCCATCTTGTGTGAGTGGCTTGGGCCTCCGTTAAATCATTTCCCGCATGTATTTAGATGCCATGGTTTGCGTGAGACCTCCTTTTTTAATTTTCTTTCTTTAACAAGAAAAAAAAAAAGACTCCTAAAATTTCACTTTGGATACTTTGCCTCCTTGGAGACCCTTTCATGTGCTGCTCGAGTTTAATTCTGGAATCCTTGTCATTTGATGACAGGATGTGTGAGGTTTTGAGATGTGGGAGAACTACGGGGGTTTTTTTCTTCGCAGAAGAGAGAGATTGATTCTTTGATTTTCCCACAACGTTTCATATCTCCTGATTTGGCTGCCATGTAATGTTATGCCCTAGTTCATCTGTCAGGCCCTAAATTACTGACTCTGAACAAAACAGGCATGCGAAAGGGTCCTGGGTTGTGGTTCTGGTCACAGTCAAGTGGGACCTGCATTCCTGGGTGGTGGTGTGCAAACACTGTGTGCACGGGCCCTGGCCACCGTCCCCCGAGAGGCAGCATGCTGCATCGTCCCTCATGTCCCTTCTGACTCCCTCACAGCAAGCGTTGACTGCTTTTATAAACAATAATAATAATAAAAAAACAAAAATCGCAGAACAGGTCAATCCTGGTCAATTGTATCATGTGGCTCCTCTAAGCACTCCTTTACTCTGCTCTATGAAACCTATGGATTACTACCATGTCATCGCGTCTGGACACGTTTGCAGTCGCCACACTTGGCTCAGCCATGCAGGTGGCTCTGAGAGACCCCTTTCACTGGGATGGGGCATGCTGTGATGTAGAGGGCATTAGCCGGATGGCACTCCAGTCCAGAAGTCGTTTCTCAAGAGACAGCATGATGGGGCAGCGGGAGCAGCAATGAGAAGCCAAGTCCTGGGGCAGACAGCTCCCTCCAGGCTGCTGACGTCCCCCACCCCACCTGCCAATCTCATCTCTAGGAGCTGTTTTTTTGCCATTCGTCCTTCGATAACATAGGTGTCACTGCATCGTGGCTTTATAGAATTAGAATCCGCCTCCCAGAACAGAATCTGTTTAGCAGAGAGACACTGTGTGTGTCTGCTCCCCTCCTTCCAGCTTGGCTGTCTGCACGTGGGAACACTAACAGATGACACTCTCATTCCCTTGTTCCTGGAGCCGTGTTGCCCTCTCCCGGTCCCGCATGCTCCCTGGGCCTCATCTTCTGTGTCCCTCCCCACCCCCCCCAGCTGTTCATGTTTAGGGAACCAATAGTGAAAGAGCTAGGACACAGAACATAACTCTGGGGACCAGTCGTTCCTCCACAGAGGGGATGTATTTGCCACCTGGGGGCTATGACGTCGCTGGGTTGTCAGGGGTCAAAGTTGCTTTTAGCCTAAACCAGCCCTCAACCATCTCCTCATTCAGTTGTTTCCAGACGTTTTTCACACCCTGTGTTTACCAGCTCCTTCTCTCTCAGTTTCCCTTTCTGCCTCTCTCTGGATTTCTCTTTAATTATCTCCACAGTCAGCTCTATGCTCACACATTATTACTAATACAGAAATGCCTTCCTTTATGTCCCTACCTTCTCTTGTGTCAATATGAGCATCTTCCTCTTTACCCACATCTGTACTTATCTTGCCAGAGCATCCCTCCGTTTCTGTGACCTGGCTGGAACTTCCCCTGGGCCTCTTTTAGTCCCAGAGCACCCATGCCACTGTGTACATTCACGGAGAGGATGCAGAACTGAGGTGGGGGCGTTTTTGAAGCGGGTGCCCCCAGGCTCCACAGCTCAGCTATATACAGACAAGCCAGCAGTGTGGACCATCCCATGGCTTCATTGCTAAAACAAACACCTTATTTCACTGTGATTGGCTAGTTGTAGTTGGCCTTCATATTCCAACCTACTTATTTGGCTTTTTTAAAAAGCAGAGATATCAGGAAGGGATAAATGATGTTCATGCTTCATAGAGCTGGCAGGCAAACATGTTCAAAGACGTTCCTTGGTCCCAGTGTCATGCGTCTCTGTGATTAACCATGACCCCTTGTTGATGGAGGAGACCTTCACTTGCCCTGACATCACGAAGTGTCTATCCAGCTGCCCGCAGCCGTGATCATCCCTGAATGGAGGACACAGCTTTGCAGTTCTCAGGAGAGTAGGCTCTCCTGCTCTCGCTGGCCCTCTGGGATGTGGCAGACAACCGTCAGGCCAGAATAAGCCATAGGGAGCCCGTCCACACTAGTCAGGAAAGGCATTACAGCCTAGAGAGCGAAGCAGTGGATTTTAGAATCCCAGCCATGTTTCTGAACAGTGGGGTAATGACAGCTCAGGAAGCTTGAGTTACTTCTCTGCTGCGTCAATTTCCCATCTATGAAAAGGAATTAACCATACCAACCCAATCCAGACTGTAATTAAGAGCGGAAGAAATAAGTCACATGATGCAATTAACAAATAGTGAAAGGTACATAATAATGCTGAGTAATCGTGCAGTAATCCTTTCTGATAATTTTCCCCAAGCGTGTAACAAGCTTGGACTTCTACTCCATGGGATTTCCCTATCGGGAAGCATCTGAGGCAGAGGTTAGAATTATGTGCCCAGGGCCACAGAACAGAGCAGTATGAGGGCCCTGACCTGGATTCTCTCAAGTGCCTAGCTTGCAAATGCCGGACTCCCCCCTACCCACACACCACCCAACCTTTACTGCAGAATCACGGCCCACTGCAGGCGATGGCTTCTCCAAGACAGGAAACTATATCGTCATCCCCATGTTTCCTTCTAATCCCCCATGCATTTCCTGGGCCCCTTGCCTGCAGAGAGATGATCTCACTGAACGACTATGGGGAGGCACAGTCAGCCTTAGTCACCTGTCTTTATCCTTCATGCACCACAGTGTCCTCCAATTAGTGTTTTGGGATTCTATTTACTCTGGCTGGTGCATTTTTTAATAATTATTCCATTGAGTCCCTACCACAGCTCTGGGGTCGCTGGGAAACTTGCAGAGCTCAGTGCACTTGAGCCATCTGTAAATTCCAGAGGAGGTAGGGGTGGGGCTGGGGGCAGAGTGGGTTTTCAGTCAGCCTGGCCTGTGTATTCACCAGATGGGCTCACGGTGTTTCGATTGGGCCCAAAGAAATGGGAAAAGCTGAGGAAGGAGAAGCTAGATACCATGGCCTCACCAATGGCCTCGGGCAGCAGGAGATCCAGAGAGTGGTGGGGGTGGCGGAGCCCTGCGGCTCTCGAGCGCTGAGAAGTCATTTAGTCAGGAAGCAGCTAAACAGCTGCTTGCCCATGTTTCTGACTTTCACTGGTGTTGGTCTGAGCCTCGACTGTGTTCACAGCCACGGCGCTACGTTGATTTTGATCTCCCCAGGCCAGCCTAGGGGTCCTCCCTCCCAGAGCTCTGAAGGGAATCGGCTCAGATCTACGCTGAGTTGCTTGACCCTGGATCCAAGAGCTGACCTCACAAAATGCTAGATCCTGTGGTAGGGAATATGCCAATGCAGCTGTTGATTCAGTGGGTGGGAGGGAAGCAAGCTAGGAAAGCAACCCCCGAATGTCTCGACAGGACCCCAAAGGTCTGGTGAGGTGGGGTCCTCCCCAGGTAGGACGCTGCTGGAGAATTCTCTCAGAAGAGGGCTTTCTCACACTCCCGAGTAGGGCGTCCAGGGTTGCCCAGGAGCGGAGGAGAAACAGCTGCACCTGCCCCTTTCTGAACAGAATGCATCCAGATGACCCTCCAACAGAGAAGGGCTCCTTGCAGCTAGCCAGTTCCTGTGCTGGGTGTTTGTAGGGACACTTGCTTGTGAAGAGTCAGATGATCGTACACACAACATATTTCAGAATGTTAAAATGAAGAGACGGCCATTAAAGATTAAGGTAATAATTGGAAAATCAAGAAATGACCCCCAAGTAGTAGTTAGTGAACATATAGGACACATTACCCCCCCGAAATGGCCTTAAAAAAAAATTGGCGAGAAAAGGCTTTAGATCAACTCTGGGATACTAAATAATAGGTAATGAAGGCCAACCAAGGAGGCCTCGAGGGTTCATCCCTAGGGCTGCGTCCTGTCCCGGAGCCCACTGGCCTGAGGTGAGGAAGGCGTAAGACAGAAGGTGGAAAAATGGGGCTCCTGGTGGTGTGGCCAGGTCACAGAGGCCCAGTCTTTTGGACTTGACTCCTCGGCAGGTGGGATGTGCTTCCCCTGTGACTCCCCATGTTGGGTTCTGTATTCCGAGGGCAGCAGCCATAGCTCCCTGGGCACCACTTCTCAGAGAGTCCCTTCATGCCCTCTGCCCTGTCAAAGGGCAGTTTGGCTGGCCACTGTCTCCCAAGGCACGAGCTGGTCTCTTGTTATTTTAGAAGTAATATTTCAGGAGATCAAGGAGTTCCTAGCTCACTTCTGGTAGCTGGTTTGTTTCCCAGTGCTTCTCTGGGCCTTTTATTGCCTTGTGGTTTGTGTTAGCCAGGCCCAGATTCCAGAATTTCCCATCTTCCTTGGAAGCCCTCAACCCTGACCACTAATTCATGATAGGGAAGCCATGGGCATTCTGTTGAGGTCAATGCCTGCCCTCCCCTGTGAGATCTGTGCACACAGGATTCGGGAGATGAGGAGGCCAAGGAAGACGTGGGCATTCGGCCAGAGCATCCACCCTGCTTTCCAGCCAGGCGGTCTCCCTCCCATCCCCCGTTCTGTGCCCCTCTCCAGTGACACGCATGCTCACTGCTTCTTCCTCACCTCCCATGGTAGCATTTCTGGCAGGGAGCTGACCCCAAGGAAATCTGTAGCCCAAGGCACCTGGCTTAGGCTGAGTGCAGAAATGCCACATAGGACAAATCATTTCTGCAGGAGCTGTTGGCTCCTTAGAGCTTCCCCTGAGATGGCTCAGGCTCAGAGGAAATATCTCCACTAACAGGGTGCTGGCCGGTGACCAAGGGACCATATATAACAGGATCTTTGTCTTGTAATTCTAGCGAGGATCGAGTCATTGAACACTACAAGAAACTGAACGGCCAGACCAGAGGTCAAGCAATTGTGAAGTAAGTGGCCAGTCCCAGTGCCCATGAGGTTGTGTTTGTGTGTGTTAACATAGCATGTGTCACGGCTGTTTGGTTCTGCTTGCAAAGACCTGTCTCTGGGGGGGGGGGCGGGGATGGTTCAGGGTCATTTTCGAGTAAATCATCACTCTGAGGGCTTTGTCATGCACACACACACACACACACACGTATGATTCCAGTTCGGCCGAATAACCACCTTCGTGTGTGTGTGTGTGTGTGTGTGTGTGTGTGTGTGTGTGTGTGTGCTGTCTGTCTGTCTGTCTTCCCAGCTACATGAGCATCGTGGAGTCTCTCCCGACCTATGGGGTTCACTATTACGCAGTGAAGGTAAGTGCCAAGGCTGCCCTTAAAAAAAATGCAAGCACCTCTCACTTTTTTTCTTTTTAATCTTACTGAAGATGTGGTGGGGGACGGGGGGGGCGGTGGAGGACTGGGTTGGGATGATTGTATGCTGGGGGGAGTTGGGGCACTGGAATGTTTGGAACGCCCCCCCCACCCCCGTGTAGGAAGACTTGATGCAGTTGTTCCTCAGAGCTCACGTTCCCTCCTGTAAAGTGGGTGTAGTAAATCAGTGCTTCCTTTTAGACTCAGAAGAGTCCTGGGAGGTCGGGACTGCAGGGCTTCTCGGTGGGACAATTCCATCTACAGGCAATGAGCTGTAGGGAATAAAAACGTTAAGCCGAGTCAGCAGTGTTTTTCTTGGTGGTCAGATGCCACATCAGCAATTTTGGAGGAAGAGGGCTGGCATGAGCAGCAAGCGGCTGACAAATCGATTACGTGGCTATTTAAGAAGACAGATCTTGTCTTCTTAAATGTTGTGATGTGAAGTCCAGTGGAATGTGGACGCTATTCCAAAGTCGCTCTGATTTTATCCATAATACCCCAGCCCGGGATCCCTTCCTTGAAATAAAAGATAACGATGCACTGGTGCGCCCTTATCTATGAAGAGAAAGGATAATTTTCTTCCCTTCACTTATCCCAACATGAAAAGTTTAAGCCCTTGCCCAAAGTCTAGCCACAAAAAGCAGAAAACACTCCTGAATGCAAGACGGTTCCCCCAGCCAACCTGAGATTCTCTTGCTCTTTGGCCAGTTTCTTTCCCCCTTGTTTCCATCCGGCTGTATTTTTAATTCCTTTGGGCCAGAACGTGCTCCGTGTTTCATGTATATTTGGGTCACTCATGGCAGCCTGCACAACGCTTTGTACGTCCTTGGTACATGTTCAAGTGCCCGTATCTTCCACTAACCTGCAGCCTTCCGATGGCCAAGACTGTGTGTCTCCTTCTGTTACATATTCTGGAACCCACGGTAGTGCCTGACACGTTGTAGATACTCAGTAGATATTTACGGACTACATGTTTATTGGGAGTTGAACTGGGTAATTGGAGGTGCACTCCCGTGATAAGAACAAGTGTCAGAACTCGATTGGTGGAACACCGTTATGAGGCAGATGCAGGGACCCCAGTTGTTACAAGAGGCATTTCATAGAAATCAGCCAGTGAGTCTGTCTCTCAGCCGCAGTGGGATGTGTGGCAAAGGGTCTGCATTCTAGAGAGCAAATGAAGAATCGCCTGGACTAGGTTCTCTCATTCACTGTTTGTTCATCATTTGAGCTCACCTCCATCGCTCAGACTTAACAGAGAGATTGTGAAATCTGCCTCTCCGGCTACCCCCACCAGCATCTCCTAGATGTTGGAAGACCGTCAGAGTAGATGTTAGACCACAGACAGAGGGAAATCTGCACAGAGACTTCATCCAGTCTTTTACTTGTGTAAACCCGTGTCCCATCTCTTTGTCAGCCCCGAGCTTGACAAAAAGGTGGCTTCTGATGTATGTGCTTTCTGCCTTACAATAGAACTTGGGAAACGGGCGCTTTTCAGTCTGTGAGAGTGGAAGCAGACCTTGTGATGTTCAGAGCGCCGGAAGCACGTGCGTGTCTAGCTCTTGGAATCTCCTGGCTTAACCAATTGCACTCCTACTTATTTGGAGAAAGAGCAACAGGAATCCAAGCAAGCCCAAACCAACCATATCCAGCCTTGCCAGTTGGTGGCCTCGTGATTTCACAGATGCCATGTTCTGTGGTGTGGTGACCACCTATATCTGGTCACCCCTGAGATGTGGTGGGCTTGAATCCCCCCTTGTGCTGCTTTCTGAAACTGTTGCAAGACACACAGGCACTTTCCAGAGACAGACGTTTTATACCTTTAAAAAAACTTGTAGGAAATCATACACCCTGAAACTTTTCTAAAAATTCCAATTGTATTTCTTTGCCCTTTTTTATCTTTGTGCCTTCCTTGAAATAACGCATGGGCATTTTAAAAGCATGAAGCCAATTTTGAGTTGTTAAGACATCTACGATGGGGTGAACCAGGTTATTCATGGGTGTGGCAGTTAGGACAAATGTAGGGATGGCTGCTTCCTATGCCCACTCGGCTCCTAGCATTCAGGAGCTGTAATTAATGGCTCAGAGTGATCCCTACCCGAATGTAGGCTCACAGTTTACCATCTGGTGGCAAGAGGTCTCCGTTAAGGGAATAGAGAGACTTGGTGTTTCTAATTCAAGTCCCTGAAGGTCTAGGCTTTGATTTTGCTACTTTTGTCTGGCAATGTGAGTCACCCAGTCCAGCGGATCTCTTAAGGTGAGCAGGACCACATGATGGCCCCTGTTGGCCTGCTGGAAGGACAGGGTGGGTCCTGAGTAGAGCAGGACCAACCCTTTGCTTTGACTTCTTTGTCTTTAAAATTGGAGGAATCTTAAATGCATATTACTGCGTGAAAGAAGCCAGTCTGAAAAGGCTACATGCTGTGTGATTCCAGTGATATGACATCCTGGACGAGGCAGAACCGGTTGCCAGAACCTGGGAGGGGGGAGAAAAAGGGGTGAATAGTCAGCACACAGGATTTTTAGGGCAGTGAAGTTACTACGTATGATATTATTATGGCGGATACACATCATTATACATTTGTCCGAACTCATAGAGCATTCAATACCAAGAATGAACCCTAATGTAAACTCTGGACTTTGGGTGACCATGACACATCAATGGAGGTTCATCAGGTTATAACAGGTGTTCCCCTCTGGTGGGGATGTTGCTAATGGGAGACTCTGCAGGTATGGGGGCAGGGGTGTATGGGAAGGCACTGTACCTCCCTCTCCATTTTGCTGTGAACCTCAGACTTCTTTAAAAAAAAAAAAAGAATAAATAAAGTCTTAAAGTTTTTTAGAGGAGTCACCTTCTCCACAGTCCCTTCTAGCTCTAATAGTCGACGGCATTTTTCTCTGCTCGGCAGGTCATTTTATTAGAATGCTCTCAGATTTTCTGTTGAGGCAAAACCTGAGGTCTTAGAAGGAGGACAAAGAACAAGGCATTTGTCACTTGCTCGTGGCCGGGGGGAGGACAACAGTGTGCTGCTGGTTAGGAGCAGAGCTGGATCCCCACCCCAGGGCACCTGTTCACAAAAAGGAACATCATCTGATGGCGGGACACATCTGTTAAGGTGAAAAGGAGAGAGGTGGACTCCATCCTTATCAAGGGATTTGCGTTTTCCTCTGTCATCACCGTGAGCCGGGAGGCCTGCCCTTGGTTCTCTGGTGTGTTCTCTGGCCCTGTATTTACCTGCACTCCTTTCCACGCCCTAGGACAAGCAGGGGATACCATGGTGGCTGGGACTGAGCTACAAAGGAATCTTCCAGTATGACTACCACGATAAAGTGAAGCCAAGGAAGGTAAGCTTGCTCTCCTTTGTGGGCGTGTGGCTCGCAGAGAGAAGTGAGAAAAATATCACACCACGCAGCCTCGGGGCCTCTGGGCTCACCAGTCCCCTGCTAATTTGAGTGTATACAAATTACTCCACAGTCATCCAGTCTGAGTTCCCGGGTAAATATTTTTTCTCCCGGTCACTAGGGAAACCTGAGCTGTTATAATTATTTAAGGTAAGGAGACTGGCCCAGCTCTCCCAAAGCAGATGAGCAAAAGGGCTTTGAGGGACTGTCCTGTTCCTTCATTTCCTGGCCGGGGAGGGTCGGGGCTCCGTGCACTTGGGAAAGGGAGGGAACATCTCTCCTCAGTCCTGAGGCCAGTGTGAGCTTTCCCAAAGCTTGTTGGTGTGCTTTGTTGGTTTTGTTTTGGTTTGGTTTTTTTTGGTTTGGTGTTTTGTTTTTTGTTTTTGTTTTTTTTTTGGTTTTGGTTTCGGGGAGCTAGAAGAAGAAATTGTAGGTCAAAACAGGGTGAAAAATAAAGAAGAGTCAAAGGCGTTCCTGCAAATCGGGTAAATATTTTATGGCATATTAGAAGTGATCAAAATCTGGAAAAAATAAGGTCATTTGCCAAAAAGAAAGGGAAGCAGAGCGGGGTCTGCAAAGCCGTCGTAAACACAAAACAGAACGTTTGAAGGGGACACGGTGCTTGACTTTTCTCTGTTTTCATTTACACACATTTTTCAGACCAGAACAAATTGAAAAATTATGATGGAAAAATATCTCTGGGCAAGAGCTGTCATTCAGATCCTCTGGCAGAGAATAATAGAGAGACGGTATGCAGTTCAAGCCCCGAAATACATATTAAAAGTCTATCAAAACCACACTTGCTGTAGGAGAGAGAAAGCAATATTGGTCCGTTACGTCATCCTGGATTGCTTTCCAAGCTGCTTTGTCCACAAACGGGATGGAAATCCATACTACATATCTGAGCTTATCGTAGGCTGTCTGCCTTAGCCAGCTTCTTTATTAAAATGATAGGGTTCGGGAAAATGGCCCTTTGCTGGGGAGAATTTTCACTCCGTTGATCGGTAAGTCAGTTAAGTTCAAAGAAAAGATCCTGAGCAAGTGAAGGGGGTGTTCTCCCTTGGGAACAATTCGGTAGGGACCTGGCTGTCGAGGGGCACATGGTTCCATGGCCAAATCCCAAAGCTGTTCCACTGTGTGCTGCAAGATGTGCACTGGGCCCTGCGTAATTTGTCCCCTCCGTGTCTTTCTCAGTCTCAGGGTCTCAGGGTCTGTGCTTCTTCCACGCTGCTGCTTCCAGTTTCCCCTCTCCCTCTTTCCCACATGGCCTTTGTAATAAGTTTCTGTGTTGTTTTTTTTTTTCCCCTGGCATGGTCTCTTCCCTTCCTCCTTCTTTGGACATCCACTCTTCTCTCTTTGCAACCTGCCTGGCCTTTTTTCCTGCTTACAAGAGCCAAGAACCCTCCTAGATCCTCTCACAAAACCCTGGTTCCCATCCCTCCAGCTCCTCATCGCCCGCACTGGTGGAAGACCAAGGCAGACGTGCCCAGCTGCCAGTGAGCAGAGTTTGTTCAAATGCAGCAGTAGAATTCTGCTCTCCCTCTGGGGATGGAAAAGACATGCTAACATGTATTCTTTGGCGTTCAGTTTCATTTATTAGTAAGTGTAAGCTGGCTTCATTTCTCTAATTGAGGTACTAAGGAAGATTGCAGAATTAATGAGAAAGCACCCAATAGACAGAAAACGCTGGGCATGACACATCAAAGGGGCTCCGTAAATTGTCGCTGTTCCTGTAGGACCCTGTGACACGCTTCAGGATCAGCGAAAGTATGAAACCAAAGGTGTGGATAATCAGCCATTGAGTGGGAAGATTTGCTCTCATTTGTTGAGTTTATCCAGGTCAGCAAAATAAAAATGTTAAAAGGTCAGGATGTTCATTCAGGGCATTGCTGTACTCAAACCAAATTGTTATGTAAAATAAATGACGTTTCCCTGGCCTCTGAGGGGGTAGTTACGAGGTGGTGCGGGTGAGGGCAGAGGGAAAGGGAGAAGCAGACTCCCCACTGACCTGGAGGCTGACTCCAGGACTCAGATCGTGACCCCAGCCAAGGGCAAATGCCCAAGCGACTGAGCCACCCAGGCGCCCTAGTAGTTGAGATTCTTGATTCTGTTACTAATCAAGGGGCAATCAAGCCACCAAAGTCACCGCTCATTTGCTCATTCAGAAGAATGTTTATTGCATACTCGTCATGTGCCAAGCCAAGCAGAAAGTGCAGAGGTATGTAAGATATGTCCCAAGGCCCGGCCAGACCCTCAGGGAGTGAGGTGTATGATAACTGCGTCGGTGTCCCCAAGTGCTCCGAGAGAGGTCTGCGTGAGGGTCGGTGGGGGAATTAAAGGACAGTCCCTGACTGGGCTTAAGGAGGAAAGAAAAGTCTTCGCAGGCAGCCAAGTGGGAGCCGGAGGAATGGGGTAGGCGGGCGTGCCGGCGTGCCTGGAAGCCCTGTGAAGGAGAGCGGCGTGCCAGGTGGAGAAGCACACTGCTCCATTGGGCCGGAAGCAAAGCGCAGAGGAGGCCAGCCAGAGAGGAGGCTAACGAGGCCCCAGTGGGCAGCTCCGGGAGCCCTTGAAGCCTCTGTGAAGGAGGCTCAACTTCCAGGTAGTGAGAGCCACCAGACATTTGATGCGGAGGAGGGGCCAGATCAGAGTCTCACTGTCCCAGAAGCATCGTTCCAGAAGCATCGTTCCAGCAGCGTGTGGAGGATGAGCTGGAGGAATACCGGACGGAACTTGCAAACTGGGGTGTAATTACAGTGGCATAGGCCAGAACTGGGGGATGGGGACGCAGGGTGTCAGTCATAGGGCGATGTTTAGAAGGTACGTGAGATTGATCTGTTGTATGTGGTGAGAGGGTGGCAGTCAGAGCAGGAGGGACATCGAGAATGCCTCCCAGCCAGAACATGGGATATAAGGGCAGTTTGGGACCTGCAGAGTTTGAGCCGTGATGGGACACCCCGGTTGCTGTGACAGGTAAGCAGTTAAGTATTCAGTGGGATCTCCAGAGTGTGAAGAATTTCCAAGGCATAACTGAACCAGAGACTGCACGGGCAGAGAAGAGAGAGACACTTGGCTCAGCAGAGAAATTTCCCCTAGCTGTGAGCAGACTTCGGCCGGGTCCCCCACCATGACATTCACTGTGCGACAGAGATGGGACCAGGTGACGCAGCCCTGAACCCGATGTCATTTGGGGAGCCCTCTTTAAGAAATCAGTGTACAGTCTGCACATGAAATAAGGACAGGCCTTTGCAAGGGCTGGGAGCGGAAGACATGCCAGAGTTTCATTAGCCTGAGGAGTCCACGTCTGCAAAGACGCGGGGTGGCACCTGCAGGAAAACCAGACCTAAACCGGAGCCACGGTTGAGGCCCGGCGGCAGGAACAGGGCAGGGAGCCTCTTCCTGCTCCTCACCCCCAACATCAGCACCCTCGAGAAGACACCGTCTGTTACAGGGAAGGCACCCATGAGTCTGGGGACATGTGCGCTCCTGGCTCCCGAGCTGCGAGCCCAAGGAGTTGCTCACGCTTGTGAATGCCTGCTGATGCAGAGTCGCATAGAAAGTGCCCGACATCTGTCTGCAGTGCTCCAGGCCAGCCATCTTCATCTCAGATGAATATTGGAAACTCACAGGAAACTTCGAATATGCAGGTGCTGCAGCCACCCGGCTCCACTCCCGCCCGTCTCTGGCCGGGCCAGGTCCCCCGTGCAGCAGCAGCTAGGACCGGCAGCCGTCTGTGCCTCCTTGCCGAACTCTCGGAAGGTCAGCCAGGCTCGG
>NC_048232.1:12375943-12434634 GCF_002007445.2 Ailuropoda melanoleuca | reverse complement strand
GGGGAATTAAAGGACAGTCCCTGACTGGGCTTAAGGAGGAAAGAAAAGTCTTCGCAGGCAGCCAAGTGGGAGCCGGAGGAATGGGGTAGGCGGGCGTGCCGGCGTGCCTGGAAGCCCTGTGAAGGAGAGCGGCGTGCCAGGTGGAGAAGCACACTGCTCCATTGGGCCGGAAGCAAAGCGCAGAGGAGGCCAGCCAGAGAGGAGGCTGACGAGGCCCCAGTGGGCAGCTCCGGGAGTCCTTGAAGCCTCTGTGAAGGAGGCTCAACTTCCAGGTAGTGAGAGCCACCAAACATTTGATGCGGAGGAGGGGCCAGATCAGAGTCTCACTGTCCCAGAAGCATCGTTCCAGCAGCGTGTGGAGGATGAGCTGGAGGAATACCGGACGGAACTTGCAAACTGGGGTGTAATTACAGTGGCATAGGCCAGAACTGGGGGGTGGGGACGCAGGGTGTCAGTCATAGGGCGATGTTTAGAAGGTACGTGAGATTGATCTGTTGTATGCGGTGAGAGGGTGGCAGTCAGAGCAGGAGGGACATCGAGAATGCCTCCCAGCCAGAACATGGGATATAAGGGCAGTTTAGGACCTGCAGAGTTTGAGCCGTGATGGGACACCCCGGTTGCTGTGACAGGTAAGCAGTTAAGTATTCAGTGGGATCTCCAGAGTGTGAAGAATTTCCAAGGCATAACTGAACCAGAGACTGCACGGGCAGAGAAGAGAGAGACACTTGGCTCAGCAGAGAAATTTCCCCTAGCTGTGAGCAGACTTCGGCCGGGTCCCCCACCATGACATTCACTGTGCGACAGAGATGGGACCAGGTGACGCAGCCCTGAACCCGATGTCATTTGGGGAGCCCTCTTTAAGAAATCAGTGTACAGTCTGCACATGAAATAAGGACAGGCCTTTGCAAGGGCTGGGAGCGGAAGACATGCCAGAGTTTCATTAGCCTGAGGAGTCCACGTCTGCAAAGACGCGGGGTGGCACCTGCAGGAAAACCAGACCTAAACCGGAGCCACGGTTGAGGCCCGGCGGCAGGAACAGGGCAGGGAGCCTCTTCCTGCTCCTCACCCCCAACATCAGCACCCTCGAGAAGACACCATCTGTTACAGGGAAGGCACCCATGAGTCTGGGGACATGTGTGCTCCTGGCTCCTGAGCTGCACGCCCAAGGAGTTGCTCATGCTTGTGAATGCCTGCTGATGCAGAGTCTCATAGAAAGTGCCCGACATCTGTCTGCAGTGCTCCAGGCCAGCCTTCTTCATCTCAGATGAATATTGGAAACTCACAGGAAACTTCGAATATGCAGGTGCTGCAGCCACCCGGCTCCACTCCCGCCCGTCTCTGGCCGGGCCAGGTCCCCCGTGCAGCAGCAGCTAGGACCGGCAGCCGTCTGTGCCTCCTTGCCGAACTCTCGGAAGGTCAGCCAGGCTCGGCCGTTGTGTCTGGCAGAGTCTCCGCACGCGGAGAGCTGCAGGGCCCTGGGGCCCAGGGCTGGGCCAGCTCCACGGGAGGGTGGTCTTCCAGCAGCACCACACTCTCGCTCAGGGCCCAGGCGGAGCTCCACCGCCGTGGGCCCCCAGCGTGGCTCAGGAGACTGGGAGTGGTGCCCAGTCTGTGCACCTGGAGGCCCTTCTGCACCAACAGCTGCACCTCCAGCCCCAGCAGACGCCCTGCCTGATACTGACCCAGTTACAGCAGCTCCGTCACCCGGCACGCCATCCGAAGAGCCAACATTCAAGTAGAGGCAGTGACAGCCTGAGCCTGCTGCCTCCTTCAGAGGGCCCGGAGGCATCTCTGGCATGCATCAGCAAACCCTCAGCACAGCCCGAGGAACTCAGAAGCCGCCTGTGAGAATCCACTCAAGTATTTCCATATGATCCACCGAGAAAGGGGGGTGGGCGGGTAGCTGTTGGCTGTCCAGAAATGGGCAGGACCCTGGCTCATTCCAGTGGCTCTGCTTGGGTGCGCTTTGCCATTCTGGTCACAGTCTCCCCTAAATTGCTTAATCATCACTCTGAAGCCCTGGTGGCTTTGGGGGACATGGAGTAAAACACACAGCCCCTCGAGGGTGGAGTAGAGAGAACATGGAAGTCGCTTCCTAATCACACACTCCTACCTGCTACCTGAACCTTCTAAACAAATGGTCTCTGGCTTGCAGCAGCACAGCCCCAAATAGAAGCCGCTGCTGTCTGTCAGGAGAAAACCACTGCTTTGTCCTCAGGGCACATGTGTCGGGAGCAGCGAGACACGTGGGGACACCTGAAAATGGTGTTTTGGCTTTTGTGTATGTTCAGAAGCTCAAGGCCAACTTCAGAAGTATTTTTTTTTTTAATTTTTAAGATGTTATTTATTTTGAGAGAGTACGTGCACACATGAATGGGGGGAGGGGCAGAGGGAGAGAATCCCCAGCAGACTCCCTGCTGAGCATGCCCCCCCACCACCACCACATGACACACAGGGCTCGATCCCAGGACCCCGAGATCCCGGCCTGAGCCGAAGCCAAGAGTCAGAGTTCAGCCGACCGCGCCACCCAGGTTGCCCCCAGATGTATTTGGAATTGCAGGTGCAGCGGAATAGCCCACCAGAAACTAAAAAATCCACAAATAAAATGAAATCAAAATAGAAATCTGCAATACATTCATGTATCCCAGAATATGAGCCCTTGCTTGCATTTATGAGTTCTTTTGAAAAGCTTGGGGAGCACCCCAAATGGTATCCAAGGTTAGGGATCCAAATTTGTGATAAGCTCTTAAATATCCCACCACCAACTCTCAGCAAATCCTGTTTCTCCACTTATCCAGTGATGTGTTCCCTCCCACCCTGTGCCCACTTCCCCACTCCTGAACTACAGGATGTTCGTACTAAAATACAGTGTGACGCTTGGAAACATCCCCCTGGCTGCCTCAGCTCGCCTCTCTTCCCACATTATGGTTTGACAGTTTGCATGGACAGTTAGTACGTGGTTTGTGCGTACAGGAACCACAGTGTCCACGCGTCTGCGTGTGGCTTTGGCACTGGTGAGAGAAGGGGAAGGAGGGTCACAGTGGTCAGAAAATAAAATCTTGCAGCTGCAGATTATCTTCCCCCGTTTTCTCCTAGCTACCAAATTCCATTTTTGCACGTGCACGCCTGTGTAGCAAGGGAGCGCTGCCTAAGGACAAGGTTCTTTGATTTCAGGAGTTACCGTCCTCATGGTCAGATTGGCATTTGGGGACTTGAAATCAGTCTCAAGCTTCATCTTAGTTTGCATTTATGGCCAAACAAAGAGACCTAAGCCATCAAAAAAAAAAAAAAAACACAAAACTAAATGCTAGCTGTGTAAAGGGACTCTCGGGGGTGATGTGCCGCAGACGTCATTTGAATGAAAATTAAATGATAGATCTTGAGGCACTGGTTAACTGTCTAGGAACTGGGTCACGGAGCAGAGATGAATAGGCTGGATGAAATCTGTCCCGTAGGGTTCTCTCTTTTTGAGAAGTTCTCTCTTTTGAGGAGAACCTTGCATTCCTTAGAGCAAAGCTGAGAAAGTCTGAAAGCCAGAGCTCTGAGACAATCTGTCCCTTCCTGGAAGCACAAAGACCAGAGATGTTGGGCTACCAGGCTGTCCCACACTCAGGACTCCGCTCCCACCTGGTGCCACGCTGAGCTGCTTCTCTGCCATGCTGCTCTAGTTTGCACTCCTCAAACCTGTGGACACCCCAGCCGTGGAACCATCAGAAGCCATCATAAATTACAAGAGAAAAGACTTTCCGAATGGGGCGCCAGGAGGGTGTGAGAGTAATCCCTCCTGCGGGCTGTATCTGATGCTGTAAGCATTAGAGGACAAACAGCATGAGACACGTGGCTCCAGAACCCTCTCCAGAAGGGATGTTCAATATCTGCTCATCATCATTTATGGCCGCGGCCCACAGGCCAGCCCACATCTGATGAAATCTGCCCACTGGGGAAGAATGGCATGCACTCTTTGTTACATATGCAGCAGACAGCATTTACTTGTTTATTTGATATGCAATTAGGGGTGCTTTTATGTGCACTTAGATGCACAATTAGGAGCCCTGTGGAGTCCCCTCTGAGACATTAGGAGAAGGAACGGGAGTAAATGGTCTTCCCCCTGTCCCCGAGTAGCCAGTGTAGCTTCCTGCGGTTCCTGAGAGTTTTGCAGAAGCAGGGGCATTAGCTCAGGGAATTGATGCATTACTGTCACCTCCCCAGATTAGTAAAGATTTTTGATGACGAGACAGGAAGAGAAAATAATATTTACAGGAACTATTCCATTAACTGTGAACTGACTCCCAGTGGAGCTAGCCTGCTTCCATTATTCAGCCATAAGCACTCCAGTAAGTGCACTGCCAACTTCTTTTTCAGCTTCTGTTTGGATGCACTTGACTCATTTTCGGGTTGCTGAGCCTCTGCCTTGGGGGGCCCTGGGTGGGTGCCTCCCTCAATTCCACCGTCTGTATCCCTTTTGGACACCACACCCTGTGCCCTGCATGGGGGAAGAACCCTACTTCATGCATTAGCATTTGCTCCTTCACAGTGTTGGATCAGAGGACCTCCTCCGGTTGCCCCCTTTGCCCACTATCAGTTCAGAGATCTCCCTTGGTGCAGAGCGGACCTAGAAGGGTGCAGGGACTGTAGGCGACGGGCACTGCTCACGGGTCATCAAGAGGGGCCTACCTCAAAGCCAAGGAGCATTTCTGCTGGAAGGGTAATGGGGGTGGGGGTGAGGGGCATAGAGCGTTACCAGAGTCTGCCATCCGAACTCCCCAAGAGAAAGGTTAAAAAAGCAATTGTCTTCTAAGGAATTTGAGATGCCCTTCTCAAAATATCAACATGAGACTTCCTGTTCTCAAAGCACCAATGTGAGGCATGGCTGAATTCTCTGTCTGGAATGGGAATCCCTGTCTCTCCCTCCTATATGAGAACCACGGTCACCGGAGCTTTAGAACTTGCGTCGAGGGTGTTGGATTTGAAATCCTCTCCAACAAAACGGTCCCCATTTGAGAACTGCCTCTCGTAGGCCAGGCGCTGCTCTAGGGAACAAAAGAGGCTTTCCCAGCGCATACAGCCCAGTGGGGAAGATGGTCAGACGACGACATGAAGTCAGTCTACAACACAAGGTGTCAGAGTCTTCAATTCTAGGCAGACAACAAGTCAGTAAGGAAGAGCGGTGCATGGTCAGGAGTGGTCTCTCCAAGCAGGTGACATTTAAGGGACACATCAAGCTCCATGGGAAGCAGCATCAGAGCCAGATTCGCGTGCAGGAAATACTCTGGGATTAACGCCAGTGGGGAAGGGGAAGGAAGCAGGACCATGCAGAGGGGGAGGCTGAGCTATGATGCAGTCCCAAGTTCTGGAGCTTGGAAGGAGCCATCAGAACCATCACCGTGAGACAGGGGCGCCGAGCCTAATGCCCAATCACTAGGTGCAGGGGACCCACAGGGGAGGGGTCATGACCTTGGGCAAGGTGGCTCCCTGTGGTGGAAAGCGATTCCCAAAGAGGGGATGAGCCCTTTAGTCCCAAAGGGAGAGTAGTCAGTAGGGCACGATAGCTTTTACAGCCATGGTACTCAGAGCGTGGCCGAGGACCAGCAGCATCCACCTGGGAACCTGTGAGACATGCACACTGCACATCCCACCTGAGCCGTGCATTCAGACCCTCAGAGAGGGTGGGACTCAGCACTCTGGGTCCACACGCCCTCAAGGGGGTTCGATGAGAACAACTGCTCTACAGACGGGTAACAACTTCCTTTGTGATCCTACTTTGTTGCTTGTTATTGTGAAGATAGTCTAGTCTGTTAAAGTCAAACTCCTTTCTAGGGCAGTTATACTTCCAAAAGGAAAAAAAAAAAAAAGTTTGTCCTCCAGCAGCCCAAAGTAAACCTCAGAATCTCAACCAACGAGGAATTTTGGTGCCATTCTCTCACTTCAGGCATATTCAAAAAAGTTCTCTTTTTATATCTGTGAAATGGAGACTAAGCCATGAGATAGAGTCTGACTTTCTCCATCTTGAATATTTACATCTGAGTTTTCTCTCTAAAAATGCTGTTGCCCTTGACATAGAAAATATTATTGGCCTCTTTGATACCGAGCCTGAGAGGCAGAATTGCCACGAAGAGCAAACAATTTCTCTTTGTTAAGAGGACTGATTTTTTTCTTGGTCACTGGATCTGGGAATCCAAGGTCCCTCTGTTCCCACAAGTCCCCATGAAGGCCGTGTTGGAGCCTAGTCCTGAGTTATCCAAAGCTCCAAGGACAACTGCTTTTATCTTGTTGCATTTTTTGTTGGTAACTGTCCCACATTACTCCTGCTGGTGTCATACTGTCACTTTTGCAGAAGATGATGTCTGTGAGCCGAAAATAAAAGCATTGCCCCATCCAGGTGGGTCATCCTTAGAAAAGAAGTTATGGGAGAGCAATTTCTCGGCACAGCTACAGACGGAGAGGAATGTAATTATTCCTTTAGGAGAGGCAGATCCAAATCTCTCCTGGGGTGATCTGCTGGAAAGTACCTCTTGGAGGTGGGTGCACTCTGCCCTGAAGATCCCACCCAAACAGTCCCCAGGGGGACTGGTTGTGGGGATTAACCTCCAGGTCTGGCATAACACTTTGGCTGCTACATTCCTGTTCCCACCTCCGACCGTTAATTGTAGAGGGAATATAACTGTCCTGATAGTCAAGACACCTGAGTCCTAGCTCCAGGGCTGCAAGACGAGTCACTTCTCCAGGCCTCCGATTCCTCATCAGCAAGGCAGCTAATATAAATGATCGGGACTCTTGAGGTGGGGAGAATCAAGAGACTAGAAAGAGTTAAAGAGAATAAAGCAAGGGGTGAGCTCGTCCATAGAGCTAGAAAGGAACAATGAACACAAGGAAGAATGAAAGGCAGCATTTTCTCGGAAGAAAGTGATAGAAGGAGAAAATGCCCATTTCTAAGTAGGCGAACCCGTCTGTCTTTGATGGTTGCCCAGTTTAGACAGAGCCCAAGGGAGACCTGATGAGATGAGCAGAGGTATCTCTTCTCCCTGAGTGACACGCTTGTCCCTTTTGTGAAGCGTGAGGTCTCCCAGGGCTCAGCCACTTCCCAGAGCAGTGCCTGGTCTCAGGCTTCTTGTCTTCCCAACGTGGATAGGCCCATGTGACAGCGTGAGGGAGGCCGTATAAACATCCACAGTAATGGTGTGGGGAGTAGGGGTCAAACACAAGCCTAGGTATTTATAACACGCAAATAAACACCCAGCCAGACAGGCCAGCAGCACCCTGGAGGCTGACTGTCTTCTAAATAAGTCATAGAAACAGACTCCCACAACTCAGGAGCCCCAGTGACCTTGGATGCAACTTGAAGAAGCAAATCAAAACCAAACGCTCTTGTTGGAGCCCAGACCTCTGCCAAAGAGTGTCCAGCAGCCCAGCCACTCCAGAAGGAACCATGAGCCAGTAGGGACTTAGGAACAGATTTGGTTTCTCTGGCTTATGAAAACCCAAAGACTTTGCTAGTCTAACAGAACATTGATCACCTGGGACTCTCAGAAGGCAAATCTCTCATCTCACACTGCTTGTTAAAAATGGGTTCTTCTCTAGATTAAAAACAGGGGCAGTCCTGTGACTTGTCTGATCACTTCTAAGTAATAAATACAAAGTCTCACGGTCACTTTGAGTAGCAAAATTAACTTTATTCAGTAATTATAGTGTCTAGTCCTTTCTAACAACCAAAGCTCCAAGCTTGGCTTAAAGTTAAATCTTCTCCCTTCTCCCACTCACCTGGCCAAGCCTGCTTCTCATTGTTTTGATTTCTGGAGCAGGAAGGAGTCAGGCAGTAGTTTTTGGTTCCCCTAACTCCAGGAAGCACCCTTCAAGCTCTCCCGGTGACCCTAGTCATCTCCCTAGTGAGCTCTCTCTCAGTAGGTTTGCAGAAGGCATCCTTCACTTGCCTCCCCAGGTAGGGGAGGCTCCCAGCACATCTCTCTCCCCCAACATTCTCCCTCAGTTTCCACCTTCCTAAAGTTTCTTTCTTAAATATTTTATTTGAGAGAGAGAGCACGCACAAGTACAGCAGGGGTACAGGTAGAGGGGGAAAGCAACTCCCCGCTGAGCAGGGAGCCCAGATGCGGGGCTCGATCCCAGGACCCTGAGATCACGACCTGAGCCGAAGGCAGACGCTTAAACAACTGAGCCACCCAGGCGCCCTAAACATTTTATACCCCAATTGAGGGTGAGGAGTTTCAGAGTTAACTAAACTGTAAGGCTTAAAACTTTTTTAAAAAGTTTTTAATTGTGATAAAATACACATAGAATTTACGATTGGAACCTTTCTACTTGTCCAGTTCATTGGTATTAAGTATATCCACATTGTTTTGCAGCCAGTTTCCACAACCCCTTCATGGTGCAGGACTGAAACTCTGTCCCCTTAAACAGCGACCCACCCCTTTCCCCCAGCCCCTGGAATCCCCTGTTCCACTTGTGCATCCGTGAGTTTGACAACTCTGGGTGCTTCATCTAAGTGGAATCATAGAGTATTGGTATTTTTGTGACCATAGGGTTTTCATATCAAAACCAGGACACTGTAGACAGTGAATGATGGCACCGGTGAGCAATCACACCATGACATCAGACCCTCCAGGGCTGTTGCAGCAGACCAAGGGGCATGCTGGCCCATTGAGCCTGCTCTTAACCTTGTGTTTTGGCCTCCACTACTGGCTGATCTGCTCACTGGTCCCTCTAACAGGAAAGATCATCTTAAAGCCTCAACTGGTGCTTCCATTTCCGTATCCCGCTCCATGGCCCTACTGGGCATTGTCACCCCCACATAGCATGGCTCGTCACCAACCTATATTGAGCCAACAACTGGGGTGGCTCCGGAGAGCACTGGCCAGTGAAATCCCGAACCATCTGACCACCCGGTTCTTCCCAGCGTCACCAACAGGTGTTTCTGATGGCTCCGTGGGGCTTTGCAAGCCCCCTCACCAATCCCTATGATCATTCCAGAAAGAGTATGCTAGCATCAGATGTGGGCCACGGACTCCCCTGGACCAGAGCAGACTCAGACTCCTTGTGCTGAATGTTCTGTTCCGGCCTTTTATCGGGAGCGCAGAGAGCCAGTGGAGTCCGAATGCCCGTCTCTCCAGGCCTCTTGTTTGACTGGAAACCAGAACCCAGCCCCGGCTGCGGGAGGCACTAGGAGCCCCAGCTCCTAAGGGAGGGAGTAGTCTCTGCGTGCCTGTACACATGAATATGTTTGGGTACATCATTGACTTTATGCTTACACCTGTGGGGCTTGAAAACCCATAAAAACCAGATCCCTGACCAGATTTCTCACCAGCCAACTCCGTGAGGGCCTACAGGTCACGCAGCCGCTGAGGAGAACGCCGCAGCCCAACCTCCCCCCCCGCCCGAGGCCTTCACCCTGAGAGCCCAGAGCTGTCGGGCTGGGGGAGGCCTGTTGTCTGCAGAGGCCAGCACAACAAGTCCAAGAGGAGGGCCCTGGTAGGAGAACCTTCCGACGGGTTGGGGGGGTGCTTCTTATGGAGAAGGGGTGCCGCCGGGGATTAGGGGGCTTTTATCTTGGACTACTGGCCCCTTTTAATTAGTTAGCTTTATGAGGTTTTAACCAAAGAGCATCTTGTGATTCGTGATTTATCCAGACTAGGATTGACCAGTCAAACGTGTAGAAAAGCCACAGGGAGCTCTTGGTCACTCCCCGTGTCACCCCCCAAGCCCTAGGCACCCTACTTTCTCTGTGGATTCACCTCTTCCAGACATTTCGTATGAGTAGAATCCTAGAATCTGTGTCCTTTGAGTCTGGCTTCTTCCACTTAGGAGAATGTTTTCAAGGGTCATCCGTGTTGTAGCATGAATTAGGACTTCATTCCTCTTTATGGCTAAAGAATATCCCATTGTATTCTAACGTTTCCTTCTGTGTTTTCTGCATTAATGTAGCAAACACATACACAGGTGGTGCCTTGGGCCTTTGCATTCATCATATCCTCTCAAAAGGTATATGGCTTTGCCCCCAGTTTCCTTCTGAAAAGCCTCCTGTGTCTGCTGCCCAGCATAGTGCCTGACACGTGGTAGATAGCCCATAAATAGCTGCTCGATGAGTAAAAGAGCAGAGTATTAGCGTGTTGTGTCCCACTGCCAGTTGTGAGGACGTGTCCACATGCATGGGTGTACTGGCTTCAGGGACATCAGGACAAGCATGTCGCTCCTGCAAGGAAGGGTTTGAGGATTCCAGTGAGAGTGAGCCCTTTGTAAGCGAGAGGGAGGGAGGAGCGAGGCGCCAGAGCTTTTCACAGCTTAGGTATGTTGATGGGAAGGTGAGAAGCATAAGAAGTTCCTTCCATCGGGACCATCCCTCTATTTTATTTTTCTGGCTCTTGGATCAAAAGGACCCAAAAAGCTAACAGTACTTGGACACCAGGAGCACGCTGCTGAAATACTGCGGGCCGTGGAGCCATGCTGGCGAGTCTGGATGCCTTTTCTTTCTCAAGCAGGAAACATTCCGCTGGGAAACCCTGCTTGTTGACTCCAGTACCCTTCTCTTTGTCTTGGGGAGACCTTAGCAGTTTGTTTCTGCTGAGCAATGCCATACTCAGGGAGGTCTGTGAGATTTTTTTTTTTTTTTTTTAATGAGCGTGATTCTAAGGGGAAGCCCAGGCTAACCTCACCTTCCTGAAAGTGTGAGCCTGGCATAGCCAGAACAGTGTCATGAGGCCCTCAGGCCCGGCTCCCTGGGGTTCCACAGGGGCGCCTGCAGATGGGGTAGGAGACCCTATGATGGGGGGAGGGGCCAACCGGCCTCATGCTGAGCCTCACGAAGAGCCCCCAGCCCATTTCAGGCACTTCGTAGGCCCCGTAAGTTGTGGGAGTCGCTCCAGGTCTGCCGAATTCCAGCTCGCGACTGTAGACTTCCCTGTTGACTGTGGAACAGAGTTTAGCTCAGAAAGGGCCGCCAGAAGGGGGAAGGGCTGTGGTTCCTGGGTTGTGGCTCCTGAGCTGGCCCTCACTGCCACTTCCCTGTTGCCATATGCCTTCCAGTTGAGAGATCTACTTGTAACCAGATGTGTTGGTGCAACCAGTGGTGTTCTTCACAGTGTGGACAGTGCCTGGATTTTGAGCACACCGATAAAGGTTCAGATCCCAGATCCCATCATCTATCACCTGTGTGACTTTGAGAAAGTGACTTAACCTCTCTGAGCTTCGGCTCTTCACTCCCCCAACAGACCATTGTTGAGTGACTGATATGCCTGGGGCATTGTGCTGGGTGTCAGGCGGCTTATAGTCTGGTAGAGAAGACATTTGAAGAGGGAGAAAAGACCCCTGCAATACAGGATGGTCCTTGCTTTGGCAGAAGTATGCATGTGAATATCTGGGAGAGCAGGCTGGGGGTGGGGAGAGCCTCGTAAGAAAGCCTGGATGACAGGGGCGCCTGGGTGGCACAGCGGTTGGGCGTCTGCCTTCGGCTCAGGGCGTGATCCCAGCATTATGGGATCGAGCCCCACATCAGGCTCTTCCGCACTGAGCCTGCTTCTTCCTCTCCCACTCCCCTGCTTGTGTTCCCTCTCTCGCTGGCTGTCTCTATCTCTGTCGAATAAATAAATAAATAAATAAATAATCTTTAAAAAAAGAAAAGTGTTCCCTCTCTCGCTGGCTGTCTCTATCTCTGTCGAATAAATAAATAAATAAATAAATAAATAAATAAATAATCTTTAAAAAAAGAAAAGAAAGCCTGGATGACAGCAGGCTGCTCAGTCCAAGTATCAGTTTCCTCCTCGGCTCCCCCCACCACCCCTAAATTCACAGTCCCCCAGCTGACCTGTGCACTTCAGAATCTAAGAGGGGACAAAACAATTTTTTTTAAATAGGACCAGTCCCTCTGGAAAGACAGAAAATCTAGAATCGAAGTCCTCACCTCTAGGAAACCTCCTCTCCTCCCTCTTTCTGGCAAGGAACATGGTGGCACAGAAACAAAACTGCTCCAGGAAGAAGATCCAGAGAGAGGAATCTCCACAGGAATCTCCACAGTCCAGTAGGGCCCCCCACCCCTCCATCCCTCTGTCCAGGGGAGGGGACGGACCCTTCCAGCAGCTGAAGTGGGGCCGTCCCTGGCCTCCCCACCTCTGCTGGCTGCAGTCCTCACTGTAAGACCACACGTGTTCTCAGCTGCAGCCTGCCTTGAAAAGCAGGCTGCTAAGCCCTGGTCCGGTGTCCGCTCGGCCGCCTCTCTGAGATGCTTCCAGCCAGGAGAGCCCAGAGCTCACACCTGAGGTCCCAGCAGCGGGCCGGCCACCTCCCTCCTGGAACCCGCAAAAACCACTGTCTGCAAGACCTTCCCCCTCCCAGGGAGACCGGCCAACTCTGGAAGCACTAGGTGTTTCAAAGTGCACACAAGCTGCTCTTAATTATTCCCAAAGAGCCCTTGCTGCCTTACTAAACTTTTTTTTTTTAAGGTAGAGGACTGTCATTTCAGCTTTTTTTTTTCTTTTTAGCTTGACTAAACAGGATTTTAATTGTGAGAGTCTACTTTTCTTTCTATGGAGAACTGCTTGCCAACCTGATCTCCATCCTGTTCCCATCTTCATGGAGTCAGATGGCTTCCACCTGTGAAATCAGCTGTTACTGTGAGGCCACACCCCTGGACAGAGTCACCAGGCGTAAGAGGACTGGTGACTCCCAGCCCCTCTTCCCCCCATAGAAAAATACAGGTTTTCCTCCAAAGCAATCAAAAACCCTTTACAGCAATCCAAACAGAGGTCTTTGCCATTGCAGGTGAAAATGCTCATCGTTTTCCCTCCAGATGTGCCAGATGTCTCATTAATTCCCTATATGAAGCATCCCATTGACAGAAGTCAGGGCAGGTGTGATTAGCCTTGAAGGTTTTTTGGTTTTGTTTTGTTTTTTTTGTAAGTTTTCATTTTCATTTCAGTTAACATACAGTGTAATATTAGTTTCAGGTGTATAGTATAGAAAGCCAACACTTCCCTACACCACCCTGTGCTCGTCTCGACAAGCACACTCCTTAGTCCCCATCGCCTATTTAACCTACCCCCTCCACCCCCACCACGAGCTTTGAAGGTTTTTTAAAGGAAAGCCTGGACCTCCGAGAGGTTGAGCTATACGAAACTGGGCCACAGTGTTCATTGCTTGGAAAAAAGGGAGGGGGGTAAAGCAAAGCTAGACCCAGACATCTGGAATCATTAGGCAGCTTCTCCATTCAACACTAACCCTGAAGCGTCCCCAGCAGCACACTCTGAGGAGGGAGGAAATTACATGAGGAGGCCAAGGATAAGAAGGACAAACACTTTCAGCTTCTCTTTAAATTTTTACATTTGCCAAAGCTTTCTGGTAAGGTCCTTCTATAAGAAAGACCAAAGTACACACAAGAAGATAATAGAGATGCCCCCCCACACCCTGGGAGAAAAATCAAAGGCAATGTAGTCCAATGGGGAAAAAGAAAGTGGCCTGTTTCTCTGGGCCTGTTAAGTACTTCTTGACCGTCTTTCTTTCTCCGCCCCGAGTAATGACTCTTAAGCCAAAGGAAGCTAATAGGTTTCTGATGGGTTAAAAAGAGGTCATCCATTAAAGGGTCAAGGCCTGGTGCTCTGGGCATCTGTCACTGAATTAACCGAATCAGTTTAGAGCTTGTGGAGTCTGACAGTGGGGAGTAGGCAGCCAGCCGGGGAGACATCTTGATTCCGTTACATCTGGCTGCTGAGAAAAATTAGCCATTGTTTTCCTTGCTGGATGTGCAGCCCTCTCAGAAGAAGATCGAGGTCAAGGAGCCCTCCTTCAGTGCAGGTAACAAAGGCCATACTCCTATTCACTTCCTGAGCTCATTATCTGTGGATCTGGTTTGCCTATTTTGGAGGGCCGATTTGGTTCCCAGTATGGCCCATTCCATGTAATACTGAGCCGGATTATGGTAGGAGGCTTTCTTCCCAGGGTTAATGTTTTGAGCTAATAAGTCATAGCAGGTAAATGGTAAAAACTGGTCAGAATTGCAGTGGACCTGGGAATTGGCTGGTTAACTGGAACCAAGGAGCCCAAAGAGAATATAGCATATGCCAACTGAAAGGCATTGAGCAAGTGTTCGGGTTAGGCTGACGCTTGCATTGTGAAAAATCCAAGTAACAGAAAGCGGTTTCTAGAAGAAAAGATGGGCTAACGTGTGTTCAGAGCTTTATTTTGACTTGAAGACTAATACTGGTGTGTAAATGACGGAGTGGAGGGAACATAATGAAAGCCAGTATATTTCGAGTTCCGTGTACTGGGCACCATTTCAAGCACTTTATATCTAGCCATTAATACAACAGCTCTATGAAAATAAAAGAACTTGTTATTAGTCATAGCATTACAAAGATGAGAAATCTAAGACCCAAAGAAATGACATCGCCGGAATACACAGCCAGTGGGTGGTAGTATGCCTTTGAAAACCATGCTTTGTCAGTAGTATTCTGTTTGGTTTCCCAGAAGTAGGAAGTGTTTAAGACAAGCAACTTTATTTTTAAATTCCAAGGAGTAGCACTGTGATACTCCCTAGATTTACAGTGCTGACCTTCAACCCATGCATAGGATCTAGGAATGCCCATGTGCGGGCCCCCCCCCCCCCGCATTTCATGGTAAAGGCAGCTAAGATGTGGAGAGACATACAGAGTCAGGACTATCACAAGGCCTCTCAACTTACAGGCTTGAGTTCTTGCCCCTAAAAATGATAAACTGAAACAGTGGAGAATAAGCGATGGTCATGAATATCGATTATCTGGGGCAGAAGCATGAAACCTATCTGAATAAGGTATGTAGTGCGTCTGTGGAGTTTACAAGTCTAACCTAGAGGCTGTAGATGGTTTTGAGTTCCAAAGCGAAGTTAATTGCTGTATCATTGCTCTACAGTCTACTTTTTGTCTGGCTTGGCTCCCCAACTAGATGGTGAGCTCCTGACAAATATAAACATGCATTAGGCATCATGTCCTTCCTCTTTCCTATTAGCGTGCGTTGGCACAAAGTAGACAGCCACTTATTGAAAGATTGGAGAGGGAGGGGGTAGGGTTTAGATGTGGCCTAAAAGCCCAGGGCCTCAGCTCTCTTTAAGCACAAAGTAAAATATATTGGATCCTTATGCAACTGCTGTTTAAAACAACAACAAAAACAGCAAACCCTGGTATATGGTGTGAGCCCACCAAGTTGTAAGTGGCAGCCCTGCTCCTAGAAAGTGAACAGAGCAGAAATGAAACAAGGAAGCACATTTTTTAGTTTGTATGTTTCATTCTGAGCTTGGAGATTATTCCTGACTGTGAGTCTAATTCTTTTTTTTTTTTTAAGATTTTTTATTTATTTATTAGACAGAGATAGAGACAGCCAGCGAGAGAGGGAACACAAGCAGGGGGAGTGGGAGAGGAAGAAGCAGGCTCATAGCTGAGGAGCCTGACGTGGGGCTCGATCCCATAACGCCGGGATCACGCCCTGAGCCGAAGGCAGACGCTCAACCGCTGTGCCACCCAGGCGCCCCCTAATTCTTTTTAAAAGAGAACTCTTTGCTGATGCTTGGAAAGCATGCGGGATCTTGACACTGCCTTTGAAGGAGGGATCATTTCCAGTCATTTCCTTACCCATTGGCTTGCAACAACTTGGTTCTTGCTCATCATCAGGTCTTCTTGGTGTGTTAGAAAGAGCCCAGGACGACCCAGTCCCAGGGTGAGTCCTGGTATGAGTTGCTTATTTAACTTCTGCCCGGCCCCTAACCTCTCTGCACTGGGCTTGTTGTATCTGTGGAAGGAGGACTCGGGAGCAGATGGCTGCTGGGATTCTGTAGCGCGCCCCCCACCCCCACCCCCAGAAGCAGGAAGTTACTCAGAGGTCATTAAGAGGCTTGGTGACTCAGCCTCAGGGACAGGAGGAAGACAGGCTCCCTGAAGTCCTGGTCAAGAATTGGAGCCATTAAAGCGAGCTTCCTGTCCGGCCATTCTGTCCACATCATTGCGAGAGCTTGTCCACCACCCCACGTGCTGTTCCGGCATTCCATAAACACTTGGCCCTGCCATGCCTTCCCCCACTCAGAAGGAACAGGGTTTAGTGGGGTGGGGGAGGGCGGTGGACATTAGCTGTTTTCTGCCCTGACCTTCAGCCATACACAGGATATGGGAATCCAGCAGACTAGCTAATAGGATCCAGTACCCAGGTCTGCTCATTAAGTGTTCACAGTGGACCCTGTTGCACTCAGGGCGCAAAGGTGGTATTTATTAGGCACTCTTGTTTGCTCTCTGTGGATAAACGTCTCCCATCTCCTGTTTTCTACATTGGAAAGTAGAAGTGCAGAGCCCGTGATCACTTGGGAATCGCATGTCTGGGTCAAAAACTACAAACCCACATCTGGTACCAGCTATGGTCCCCACAAGGGTGACAGACGCCGTCTCCGTGAAACCACTTCTGGACAGTTTCTCTAAGTTTTTGTTTTCAGGGCAGGCCCAAATTAAGGCTACTCTTACTTCTGGTTCTTGTTGGTTGTTAGTCCTTGATTAACCGCTGCAACGGACAGAGGTATCACCGCACAGGAGACCAGAGAAATCCAGGTCTCTAAGAAGAGAAAGGAGTAGTACCTTTTATCATGGACAGCAAAACAGGAAAGAAAGCCACTGTGTAGGACGAAAAAGATCCGGTTTTATACTTCCTCCTTACAGTCACATTGTTGCTCATTTGTAAAAATAATTTCACTCATAAAGTTAACCAGCCATTAGTGAGTAAGAGCTGTTTCCAATAATTGGTGGGCCCATGTGGAAAGGAGCATAGAGTAATGGGCCAGGCGCCCTTGACTCCTGTTTCTGGTTCCTTCGCTGACTTGCTGTGTGGCCTTAGGCAGTGCCCCTTAATCTCTCTGGGCCTCACTTTCCCTAAGAAGAAAACTTCCCACTCATTCTTCTCAGGGGATGCTGAAAGATCAAAGAAGAGATGTTTGCAGAGCTTTAAAGATGCCCAGGTGCATTAGAAAGGCCTTGATTTAATAGCTATTCATTAATAAATCCTTTGATTATTGATAAACCAGCATGTTAGCTTTTAATTAACTCCGTGGGCCTCAGTGGTCACAGAAGTCATGCAAAATCATCAGGGAACTCGCTAAGCCATAATGAGCATGTGTGTGTGTGTGTGTGTGTGTATGTGTGAATGATGTGTCTTCATGTGGATTCACAAAGCACATTGCTGGCTTTAACTGGTAGCTGGGTTATGACAGTTGCAGCAAGCCAGGGAGGCTCTCTGAAATGACACAGATGATCTGGGGCTGCCTCCAAAACGGCACCTCAGAGCCCAGTGGATCCTGTTTACAAAGAGGAGGCAAGGTCGAGCATCTTCTGTTTGCTTGCTGTTTATATTCTGTCACCTTCAGAGTGGAGGGTTTAGCAGGCTGGGCCTCCAAGCTGTGGGGCACAGGGGCCTGGGGACTGAAGAGTCTGGCCATCCAGGAAGGGACAGTGCACTTACTGCAAGGTGTGAAGGCCCTGGTGGCCAACAGCTGCCTGGATGTACAGGGAGGTCGGGGGAGGTGGAGAGATGTTCAGCTGTCTTTGGACCCTGGCCCCCAGGCCTTCCCATTCCCCCTGCATGAGGTGAAAAGGACCAGGCTAGTGTTCCCACATGAATACCTCCTCTTCTGTTCAGAGACCCTGCTAATGCCCCAATGCGATTCTGTCCTAAAAAACCGTCCGTTCCTTCACCTCACTCCCACCCTCCCTTCCCAGTGTTTGGTTTGCAAACAGACTCCCTGCTTAGAGCAGACCTGAAAGAAAGCCCCTGCCCCTTGTTAGAAAATGTCTACAAGCATCCAGCATCCTGGAGAGACGCTAGGAGCCAGGCCGCCAGGTTCTGTGCTGGGAGTGGGTGGACAGAGGGACCACAGCTGAGCCCCGAGGGTTATGTTGGGCCCGTTGGCAGAGTGGGCAGAGGTGAGGCTCCCCACAGCAGCAGCATCTGGGAGCACCTCAGGGGCCGCTCTGCTTGCCTTCTGCTTTACAAGGAGCGAGAGGGAGGAGGTGCCAGGGAACCAGACCCTCTGAGTGTGGGCTCTGGGGTTCTCCGCCCAGTGGGAAGGGACTTTGCACAAAAAGCCCAGGTGAGGTGTTCGAAAGCACCAGCTTTGTTTTCTTTCCTCGTAACTGGGAGGAGAAAGCCCCTGGAGGTCCACCCATCAGATTCAGAGAAGCACCTAACCCCAAGTGCTGCCCAGCCCAGGACAGGGCCCATGGCCCAAGCACCAGCCAGGACCAAAGACTGGGACCAGCGATACAGTTTGCGGGGCCTCTTGATCAAAACTTAGTGGGATGGAGACAGCAGACCAAACCAAGCGCTGGGCTCTTCTGAGCACATATCGCACACCTGTGAAGCCAGTCAGAGCCAAGATGGCTTTGGCGCAGGGGCTGAGGGTCCCACTGAGGAAATAGCCACCTGCCATCCACCCCATTTTTCAGAGGGACGGGAGAGGGGGCAGGGGGATAATTCTGTACACTTCAGTCAAGGATTTCCAGCATGGGAATAATCAAATTTTATTTTTCTTAAACGCTGAGGTCTCCTCTTAAGAAATTGAAAAAAGTTATTTTGGTTATTCTGTTATTCGCCAGGATTTGGGGGAAATAACAATTAAGAATCACACTAGCATCTAAGTTCATGGAGCACTTCAACTTTTTGCCAGCACCGTGTTGAGGGTCTGTTGCTCCTACCTTAGAGGGGCAGTATTGCCATTTGATAGATGGGGAAACGGAGGCTCGAGGAGATGCTGTCACTTGCCAAAGCTCAAACAACTTAGATGTGGGGGACCCTTTATTCACACAGATTCCAGGGTGTATGTGCCTGGCCACTGTGTCCTGTGTACTTACTGCCTCCAGTTTCGGGGGTCAGTGTCTGGGGTCTGTTAGTTCTGGCATTTTTGTGTCTGTTCCTAAGTTCAGGTGGAATGTCTATAAATATCTAACAACAGGGGAGGAGGTTGGTCAGGAACTTAAGGTATTTCACTGAGGGATTGAATTTAGCAGAACATCTGATAGGAGCACGAGACTCAGATCTGTGACTTGAGTAATGGCTCTACTCAGGCGACATTTCATCCGTGACCTCACACAAAGCTGTCTGAGCCAAGGTAGGGCTTTGGGTCATTTGCTTGCCTTGAAATGTCTTTCTACCCACTTGGAACCAATGCTAAAGCAAAAAGAGAAGTACAGTTTTCCTTGGGCTTCAGAGCAAAGTGGTCTTTAAACTGGGGACCAAAGAGTCGTAAGAGTAGATGTCCTCCTCCCTATCATGCAGACAAAATAATTGTAACATTCGGCAAGAGCAGGTCGTGAAAAGAAAAGAATGCAGCCATTCTTGAAAGAATTTTTCTTCCAGCCCAGTTTGACAAAGGGGTGGAGTCCTCTGGCCAAGCCCTGACTAGCTGGCGTTTCTGGGTCTGGAAGGGCAGGGTTGATGGGGCACAGGGAAATCACTGTCACATCTTTAAGGAGGCAAAAATTTGAGTAGGTCAGGGAGTGTCAGGAGCTCCAGCTGAGAGGACTCTGGGATTATGAGGAGACCCTAAAAAGCATAGGCCTCAATGCAGTGAGCAAAGAACAGGCGGACCCCAGGGAATCAGCCACTCCCAGGGTGAAGAGGAAGTGCAGGATTCCTGTTTTACCCTACTTTGGGCAAAATCAGCTCAAATTCTAGGTGTCTAGAAGGGGCTGCAGAATGCATCAAATGTAAACATAAATAATAGAACTACAAAAGTGGGCGCACATAATTTTAACCTCTTTTGACGTTTTCCAGAGGGTTAAGTAACTTTCCGACGAAAGGAACCCCCTCCCACAGAATGGCTGCCCTAATCACTCCCAGACCTCGAAGTCCACTTCTTCGTTACCAGGCTCCCTGGTGGAAGGAGGAGTGCCCACCAGAGCCTGAGGGCACGCATCGGGCAGGGGCAGGAACTGGCTCCCTCCCACTTTTCAAAACTGCCTCATTTCTTACCCCCGCCCCTGATGGCAGCCAGCCTCTGGTGGCAGCGTCCCCCCAGCAGCCGGACTCTGGATTTGCTTTGTGCTGCAGAAAGAACCAGTTGCTTGACAGGCTCATATTGTTATCTCGAGTTGCCTGCCCCGAAATAAGGTTCCAGCAGCCTCCGCCCCTCTCGGGGGAAGCTTCCCCGAGCCTGATCGCCAGGGCGAGTTGAGCTCTTACACATTAGTGGGCAGGAAGTGGAGTCCCAGTGGGAGGCTGGGAATTTGAGCGCCTTCCCATTTCAGCACTGGAGGGAGGAAGCTCAGTTCAGCGCCGCGCGCAGCTGGCTCCTGCTCCCCTCCGAGAGCTCCCCTGCTCCCCGCTCCACAGCCCGCCCTCCTAGCTCTCAAGCTCGCCCCCTCTCACCCCCTCTCTTTGGAGGGAAAGGTCTGCGGAGCTGGGAACCGTCTCGGATAATGCAACAAAGGCAAAGCGGAGGGGAACAACTTGCTAAGAACTTGTTTTGTTCCCGCTAAGAAACCTGCAGGAAAATCCACACCCCCACGTTGCCCGGTTTTGAATTGGAGAGTGGCGTGTTTGTGTGTGTGTGTGTGTGTGTGTCTCTCCAGCAAGAGGCGGAGGACTTGCAAACACTCTGCGGTCGGTCTCTGCTTTGATAAGGAAGCTCAGCTGTAGAAGTTAAGCAGCAAAGAGAGGACTAGAGCCCCGAGCCAACCACTTCTGAACGTCAACCGCATTGTTTTCTGTCCAGATATTCCAATGGAGACAGTTGGAAAACCTGTATTTCAGAGAGAAGAAATTTTCCGTGGAAGTTCATGACCCCCGCAGGTAAGCTAGAAAAGTCCTTTTCTTCTGGGCGTGCGTGGCCCAGCCGGCATATTATTTATATTACTATTTTCGTGCTGTCATCGCTCATTTTGGGGAGCGGGAGAAGATGGTTGCCCATGCTGAGTATATTCAAATCTGACGATGAAGCTTTGTTTTGTACTAAATATGTTGATAGATGCAGTGTGCTTTGCGTGTGTACGCGGGAGTCTGTGTGTGTGTGCGCGCATGTGTGCGCGTGCATGAGAGGAATCGGCAATTCCGTGATCATCCCCTCTGGCTACACGTGCTCCTGTGTGGTGCGGTCTTTGCATTCCGGGGCATTTTAGGGCAGATGGACGGCACTTGGTAACAAACACCAAACTAGACTGGGCAGTGGTGTGAGTCCTTTTCAGGAGCTTGTGCCAGAGAAGAGTCTGAAGGATGGCTTGTCAGAGCTCCTGAGAATGTTTCTGGGGGGACAGTCAGCACCAAAAGGAATCTACACCTAAAGCAGTTGTGTTAAGCTGTTTGATTCCACGAGCTGTAATTTTAGGGTGTTAGTGTTGTAGGTGGATGTTGAAAGCAAGAGAGTTCTTTTTCTCCCCACCTCACATTGTGTCCCAGGGAGCACTAGTGTGAAAACCAGTGCTCTCTTAAGTCAGATGCCGAACAATAGGGTCCCGGTTTGGAATGCAGCAAGCCCTGCATGGAAGGTTCTCGGGCGGCACATACTGGCTGCTTTTCCTCTCTTTGTCTGCCAGCAGTCCTGGCCTTAGAGGCAGCTCAGAAGCAGCAGCAAAATTCCCTGAAAACAGGCCTGACACGTAAGGATAAACTGCTTTCAGTAGGTCCAAAGTGGATTCACAGGAAGGTAACCCTAGAAAGACCATGAAAAGGTCAGACTCTAGAGAGGAGCAAACAGGACATTTAGGCACCGTTGGTGCCCCAGCCTTGGCCTGCCAAATTGGAGGTGGCCCCAGCTCCCCTCACACATGGCTTCTGAGCAGCCAGAGCACGCCTCTGCCTCCCAGCGAGCTCTCAGAGAACAGTCAGAGGCCTGGCCCCCCCAGTCAGAGCGCTGAGCTTGGGCAGTGTCTCAGCTCCTGCCACCAGCGATAACCCAGCAGGGGTGACAGGCCACTTTGCCCCACCGCATAATCTGTGTGAGACAGCCACTCCGCGGAGGGGAAGAGCTCGGCCCACGTCCCACAGTCACCACATGACCAGCAGGTGGAGAACATTGTGGAGATCCCATCTGCAGTCAGACGAAGGCGGTGACGTTAGCGTAACAGCTTGTCCAGCATTTCTCAGGGTCCTTCGAAGGGTCTCTTGGTCTGGAGACCCTGCCTCTGCAGAGCAGGAATCCGTTTGTGCGGGCCCAGTGCGGGAGAGACAGAGGCTGGGGATAATACTCCAGCCACGCTTTTCCAGGTGAACTGAATCAGACCAGTCTTAGAAGCATGAAGGGAGGGAAAACCTACATGTGAAAAGAGTGAAAGGAATATTGCCACAGTGAGTCAGACGCAGAAAGGGGCTGCCTGACAGAATGAAAACCAGGGATTGGCTCATCTGAGGGGCTGTGCCTCAGGACCAGGAAGAGGTGCTGCTAGCTTCCTGTTCTGTGTGTGGGGAAACTGAGGCACAAAAGAAACACGGTCACCTGCTCTAGGTTATAAAAAGCTGGCAAGTGGCACAAGAAGAATTTGAACCCAGGGAGTCTGGCTCCACAGCTCACAGGCATTCCCGCTACGCTCCATGTGACACACCGGGGACCGAGTGCTGGGTGGCATGGGCCATAAATACTGAAGGTGGCCAGAGGCCAGGCTGGTCAGGACAGGTTTCTGAGAAGGAGAGATTCTGAGCCGAACCTCAAAGCATGACTAGGATTTCAAGCTGAGGGTTGGCCCTTGGGGGGATGAAGACTTCGTCAGGTGGGTGTCAGAAGAGGGAAGGGAGGCGCTGGAGGCAGGCAGAGCACAGAGTGTGATCACATCTTCCTGGGGAAAACATCCCTCTGCCAGCCTAGAGGCAGGGAGGGAGGCACGAAAGGAGGGAGTCCAGGGAGGTATCTGCCCTAATGTCAGAGGCAGGAACCCAAGTCAGCTGCTGCTTTAAAGACACCTTTTCCATGTGTGCACTGAGGCAAGCAAAGGGGATTGCTGGGGGTTAGCTACTTGGCACAGTGCCTTTGCTCTGCCCTGAAATCGTCTTCCCTCCCATGGCAGCAAGCACTCTTCCCACAGCTGCAGGGCGCTCCTTCCATTAACCGCCTCCCCCATGACTGTTGCCATGTTTACTTGGAGCAGGGAAGACGAGTCTGGTTGACTCTACGTTGGGGTGGTCCCAGCCAGGAAAGGGGGCCAGAACTGAAGTGATGGGATGGCAGGTGAGGAAGAGAATCATGTCCTGAAGGGGCCATCGGTGGGACACGCAGGGACCGGGGATCAGCCCGGGCAGAGGGTGCGTCCTGAGTCTCTGGTCTCAGGTGGGACCACAGAAGATGACCTCGGATCTGTGCTCCTGGACACGCATTCTCAACTCGATACCCACATGGGTTCTGCGGTTCTCTGGGCTTGGCAAATACTCCATTTCTAAGGTTTAGGCAAAACAGAGAAGTCAGTGGGGTGGGAAGAGCCTGAAGGGAAAGATGTGGAGAAGAGATAAATCACTAATGGAGCAGGAGAAAACCGTCAGTGTCTGATATGGTATTCCTGCAGAACCTCCCAGACCTGGCCAGCCTCCTGAACCTTCCTCCCTCGCCTTTCTTACAAAGACAAGCACCTGGCCCCTACCACGCGCAGACACACACTCCCAGTTACTTTTCCTTTCTAATTCAGTTTTTCAGGGAGAAAGGATTGCACTTACACCCAGGAGCAGCCATAGGTATAGAAGGCAACGTGGGAGTTCTGATGGGTTTCTTTTTACTTCTACGAAGATCTATGGGGGTGCTCTTCCTGACACTCTTGTGGGCTCCTTCCCCATTATTTTCAACTGTGTTCTCGCTCATGAGCTGGCGTGTTCTCCTAACTTCTACCTAAAGCTAGGAATTACCGTGCCTAGAATCAGTAGCATTCATGAGCCACCAGATTTGAATTTCTCCCTAAAAGTGGGTCTGAAGAAGACGTTCTGTTCGGTGTTTAGTCCCCAAGGTCAAATGATGGGAGCAGCTCTAGATTTTCTTCCAGGGAAAATGTGTCATTAAAAAAACAGTTATTCATGAGTCCTGACGACCCAAGTTTCTTCCAAATTAGATATCTTACACCTGAAAACATATTCTTCTCTCCTGATGTTCACATCAGATACCCCAGGCCCCACCCCAATACCTTGCCCCAATACCTTTGCATACACACGTGCATGCAAACACACATTCTCAGATTTCATTTGCAAAATCATCTGCCTGGCCTATGGAATACACTTCACAGAAAGCATGATCCTATCACTCTTTATCCCCCCACCACCATGGATGTGGTGAATTATGTTGGAACCCACTTTTCCCACTTTTCATTGTTATCGTCTGATTGCCTCTGTGTACCCCACACAGATATATGCCCTATCTGTTCCGTAAATGTGTATGTGTCCGTGGGATAGTGCGGGAGATTGGCTGCACTCCTTTCTGCCGTCCCTCTTTGGATTCTTTATAGCCTGCCTGCCGGCAGACTAAATTTGAAATTGATAACCAACTCTTTCAAGGAACACTGAGTTAGAGCAGTGTGAGAAGTCCGGACTCCCTCGGGACATCCCACAGGCTGTGGCCTGTGCTGGTGATTAGAACAGAATTTACTTATCCTTCACCATAGGCAGCATTGCCTGCATAATAAAGGACATTGTCAAAGGCTTTTCCTGTTTCTGAAGTTTGTCTTGGTCCAGCGCCAGGAGCTGAAGCTCAGAAAGGACCGTCCAGTGACCTAGAATGACCCATCTTATCCCAGACGAGGCAGAGGCTTGGACAAATTCTGAACCCTTAGGAGCCAGTAAATAAAAAGAATAGCATTATTCATGATAGCCAAAATATGGAAACAACCTAAGTGTTCATCGAGGGATGAACAGATAAAGGAATGGTGGTTTGTATATATACAATGGAGTATTATTCGGCCACAAGAAAGAAGGCCGTCCTGCCATTGGCAGTAATGTGGATGAACATGGAGGACATTATGCTAAGTGATATAAGCCACGGGGGGCGGGGGGACTGCATGATCTCACGCATATGCGGGCTCTCAAAAGTCAAATATGTAGAAGCAGAGAGTAGAAAGGTAGTTACCTGGGCGGGGAAGAGAGGACATGGGGGGATGTGGGTCAGAGGTACAAAGTTGCAGTTATGCAGGATGAATAAGCCTACAGTTCTACCGCACAGGGTGAGGACTACAGTTACTGATGCCCCACTGAATACTGGAAAGGGGCTAAGAGAGTAGGTCTCAGGGGCTCTCGTGACAGATAAATGAAGACATGATCTATGTTCATCAGCTTGACGGTAATAATCATTTCACTCTGTGTATGTATACCACATCCTGTCGTACACCTTAAATATATATAATTTTTTCCATTTAAATTCAAGTTAACATTGAGTGCAGCACTGGTTTCAGAAGCAGAAGCCAGTGGCTTATCATCACCCACATGCAACACCCAGGGATCATGCCAGCAAGTGCCCTCCTCAATGCACATCACCCATTTAGCCCACCCCCCCCACCCACCTTCCCTCTATCAACCCTCAGCTTGTTCTCTATTTTAAGAGTCTCTTATGGTTCGCTTCCCTGTTTTATTTTTCCTTCCCTTCCTCTCTGTTCATCTGTTTTGTTTCTTAAATTCCACATATGAGTGAAATCATATGATACTTGTCTTTCTCTGACTTACTTCACTTAGCATAATACGCTCTAGTTCCATCCACATTGTTGCAAATGGCAAGATTTTTTTTGATCACCAAGTAATATTCCATTGTATAAAGAGGCAAGAGAAACAAAAGGAAAACTGAATTATTGGGACCTCATCAAAATAAAAAGCTTCTGCACGGTGAAGGAATAATCGACAAAAGTAAAAGGCAACCGAGGGAATGGGAGAATGTATTTGCAAATTATATGTCAGATAAAGTGTTAGTTTCTGAAACATAAAGAAATATAAAATAATCCAGTTAAGAAATGGGCAGAAGACACGAATAGACACTTTTCCAAAGTAGACATCCAGATGGCAAACAGACAGATGAAAAGATTCTCAACATCGCTCATCACCAGGGAAACACAAATCAAAACCACAATGAGATACCACCTCACACCTGTCAGAATGGCTAAAATTAACAACTCAGGAAACAAAGGCGTTGGTGAAGATATGGAGAAAGGGGCACCCTGTTGCACTGTTGGTGGAAATGCGAACTGATGCAGCCAGTGGGAAAACGTATGGAGGTTCCTTAAAAAGTTAAAAATAGAACTACCCTATGACCCAGCAACTGTACTACTAGGTATTTATCCAAAGGATACAAAAATGCTGATTTGAAGGGGCCCCTGCACCCCAATGTTTATAGCAGCAATGTCCACAATAGCCAAATTGTGGAAAGAGCCCAAATGCCCATTGACTGATGAACGGCTAAAGAAAATATGTACAATTTTTATTAAACAATTAAAAAGATGGCCCTTGCTAGCTAGTTTCCCTAAGAGAGTGTGAGCTTGTGTGTGTGTGTGTGTGTGTGTGTGTGTGTGCGTGCATTTGCGTGTGTATGTGCTTATCTGTCCCGTTTATGCAAGGGCTTTTAGATCCCACGGGATTCTCAGTAAAAGCTGTCCACCCATCACTGGAGTCCCGTATCATCAACATGGTTGAACCTTGTGATTCTTGCCGTCCCAGGGCTTCAGTGACAAGGAGGACGTTTGGACACAGCGGCATTGCGGTGCATACGTGGTACGCATGTCCGGCTTTGATCAAGTCCATTTGGGCTATGGCCATTAGCCAACACCAGTTCTATTTGGACAGAAAGCAGAGTAAGGTAAGTCCTTCCCCGGGGAACTGGGAGGGACCCTGCAATGACCGGACCTTTCACCAAGCCCCAGGCTTGCCTGAGGGCACAAGAGGGCCTGTGTCTCCTAGCTGAGGGATTGGGAATTGGGGGGCTGGGGGCGCCACCGTGTGTCCCTCGCTCTGAAATGTGCGCAGGTACAGACTTGCCTTTCAGAATTATAGGAGGGAGGAAGGAGATGGGCTCTTCCAAGGGGCACGTTCCATGCAACTTGGTTAAGGGGCCTCCTGCCCAACTAGGGTTATAGCCGCTCAAACCATTTACTGTAGCCAGGTAGGGCCCTTTTGAGGAATTCAGAGCATGCTTCTGAACCTCAGGAACCTCTCCTGGGAACAAGCCATCAAGCCCTTTATGGTATTTAAACAGTGGCATATTGTTTTCTTTTTGAGAGGGGGGGAAAAAAGCAACCGTTTGCAATTAATAGACACCATCTAACTGTTTAGGATAATTGCTGTGAAAGAGCTTCAGGCTTTTCCAACTGCCAGCTCCATTTTTTTTTTTTTTTTTGTAAGTCAGAACTGGAAACATTAAAAAAAAACTAAAAACAAAACAGCACCCAACCCTGTTTCCCTAAGGTAGACCTGGAGCCTCAGGCCTTGGTAAACAGTCATCCTCCAAGGGAGATTTGACCCAGCCCCAATGCAGACACACAGATGCATTTTCTGGCGAGTGAGAGAATGACATCTCCTTGGTTCACACAGGGCTTGTATCAACACTCAGCCCCCTCTTCCTCCAGCCCCTGTCTGCCGTGCTGCCTTGCCTTCACCCCACGAGCCATTCTCATTCATCAGCTCTCTGTGAAGGACCCCATCAAGATGGGTCTTGCTCCTTTCCCAGGATCCTGCTAGCTTGGGGAGGAGGGGCTGCAGAGCTATGGAGGGAGCCGGGCGTTGGCCCCTAGGAGGTTTTTTCCAAAACCATAATGTGGGTTGTTGGGTGGCAAGGAAGTAGCCGGACCCTGGGTGTACTGGGCACAAGATTCATCAGATCGGTGCCTTCTTGGACCCTTACAACTTCTTCTTCTGCCTTATTTTCTGTCTGGATGGAGTTGCTCTTTTCCCTGGCCTGGGGAGGGGAGTGGAAGGAGAGACCTGGGGTCTGGTGGGAGAAAAGAGAAAGATCGTAGGAAAGTAGGAGAAAAGGAAACAACTCATAACTCATAACTCAAGTTTCAAATCTGAGCCCTTCTTGTGTGGCTGTCACTTTCTTCTTTGTAACACATTTTTCTCCTCTGCTAAATCTTCTCCCTGACCCCTTTTTTGGTCATTTTCTGGGGTGAATGGGCACAGAGTGGAGGGGTTTTGTTGTTGTTGTTAGGCATAATGGGAGCATTCCACAGCTTTCCTGGTGATGATGGACATTGGCACAGGGATTTGAAGCCCGATTAGATCAAAAGAAACAGGGCCAAAGCGTTTTGACTCATGCTTTAGACTGAGACAGTGGGTGGGTGTCAGCATTTTGCCCTCGGGTCGCGGGAGTTGGAGGTCCAAACCTTAAAACGTGGATTCTATCCTCTGCATTGTTTGGGAATGGGCGGTAAGGGGTAGAGACCTTGGCAGCCCTCCTGAACCCCACTGCCAATTCCTCTTGTGGGCAGACCCCCCACACACTGACAGCACAATTTTGAAAGGAGAAGAGACAAAATGTATTTCACCCTTAGGTTAGTACGTTAGCTGTTTGAGATCTTCCCTGCCCACCCCCAACCCCCATGCTCGTTCTTTGCATTGAGGGTCTCTTGGGTAACACAAGAGGCCTTTAGCAGGGCCTTCTTCCCCATTCTCGAAGATGGTCTTACTCTGCACTTGGAGAAGCCTTATTGGCCAGGCTTACAGGTCAGCCCTCTGATACAACAAGTAAACTTCAAAAAGTAATTATCAAAGATCATTTATTAACAGGAACTATCTTTTAAAAGGCCAAACCATGTGCTCACAGCCATAGAGAAATTTCAGCTGTCCTTCTCGGTGATCCCTGGGGGATGGAGGGAAATACACCTCTGCCCAGGAGCAGGAGAACTTTCCCCAGTAGGCTCTGAATGCTCACAGAGGCTCCAGAGCCCTTCCATTTCTCGTAGGAACCAATTCCTCAACGCACAGTGGTGGGTGAGGAACAAACTCTCCCATGTGGAAGTCCAGGGACTCCGTTTCCAGTTCTGTGACCCTGGGGAACTCTTTCATTGCTCCTGCTTTCCTTCCCCAATTAGAGAATAAGAAAGGAAATACAGAAATTATTGATTGGCCCAATGACATGGTGTGTGTGAAATTGCTTTAGGAGATATGTGCTATCTATTATTATCATCATTAATCCGACATACTGTTCCCTGGCCAACACTTGTGTAAAGGTTAAGTTCTCTCAAAGTTTCCCAGATTAAGTCAGAGATGATAAAATTCCCCCTTAGGAATTATGTTACGACACCTTGCGCTTCTGGAATGTTGTTCTCTGTACAAGGGTGATGTGATCCCTCTCTGGTGGGCAGAATGACCTCTGGTGAGTGACGGCTGACAGGCCTGGGATGAGCTGCAAAATATTTCTGAGCAACAGTATTGGCTGGCATACGGGGCCGTTGCTCCAATCCCTGCTGCACCGCGCCATGCCAGCCATTCCTTTCTCTGAAGTGCTTCGGCAAAGCCCAGGCCTCCCAAGTGATGCTTATCAGCCCTGAGACAAGTGAGGTCTCGTGGTCTGAGTCAGCAGGAGTGGGTGGCCGAGCAGTCCCAGGCTCTTCCCTGGCGCTTAGGCATTTTCCTCTTTGCAGATCCTTGTGCAAATCCTGTAGGAACAGCTCGCTCTCTCATACACACACACACAACACACTCCTTCCATCACCAAAGACGGAACGGAAAGAGCCCGTATTGGTTGGTTCCCTGTGGCTTTAGAGGCACCAGCTACAACTGGTAACGTATATTCGTTGACCCCAAGGATCGGCAAACTCTGAAGCCCAGAGCCAAGGAATGTCTTGTAGACTTGAGAGGAAAATATTTGAAAGCTCAAATTGTTGAGCTTAGACACCTCTCCTCTGAACTCAGATGGGGACCTCTCCAGTTGGCCTCCAGTCCAGACATCTTTCCTTCTTGTTTTTTGTTTTTTTGTTTGTTTTGGGGGTTTTTTTCCCCTGATCCATCTTCTGTTCTTCGTTCCATCTAGATCAAAAGCAGAGCGACAGCGTGGTAGGGGACAATGCAACCTTGCTCGTGAGATAACAGTAATAAAACTCGGTAGGGCAAGAACCCTCAAAGTGTAATGTTCAGAATGTTGGAGGTTCTTTTGTGTTGCCCCAAGGACTTAACTTTTCGAGAAAAGAATCTCCCCATCTGTACTCCTTCCCCCTCTTAGCATTGCTCTCTCCACTGGGTCTTTTTGGTCATTGTCATATTTCCATCTGGAGAGAAGCTAGTAATTTCCTAAAGCTTCTAAGAATCCAGTCTCCCTTGGGAAGAATATCTGTTGGTCCCTTTTCCATATTTTGGTTTTTGCCTCTCAGACTGATGTGTGGCAGGAATAGAGTGGGGGGGGGGGACAGGTCTTCTGTGTGATTAATGGGATCCCCCAAATACCAGGTTGAGCCATCAGCCTCACCTCATTTAGCAAATTACTTCCAGTCCTTGATTTGGATCCTGTTCCTATTTCAATTCCAGTGGCCTTTACGTATATTATCTAATTTGTCCTTATCACAACTCTGCCATGTGGGTTTTAAGAGCTCCATTTTCCAAACTGGGATCTGAGTATCAGACAGGTTGAAGGTCATGGCCAAACAGTGGCGAACTGGCCAGAGCCAAGATTCCAGTCCAGATCTTTCTGACTTCAAAGCCTGGACGCCTCCCCACCATGCTGAGTTGTTCTGTGTCTCCATGAGTCATTAAGTAGCTGCAAGCGACAGCTCCTTTTATTCGAGCGTGGGCGTTGGTAACGAGGAGTGCTGCAGAAAGTAATGGGTGTGCTCCCTCTGCTTGCTCAGAGGGAAAGCTCAACCAGATGGGTGCTGTGGACATGCGCTGTCGATGCAAAATGAAAGGCACTTCCTGCTTCTGCCCCCACCACCCCTCCAGCCAGAGCACTGCGGGGGACCTGGTGGCCAGGGTTATGTCCTGAGCAAGGAGGCCCTGACCTGAGGAAGGTGACCTGGATCTGAGTGCAGGGACCTTCAGAGTTAAGGTCAGAAAGGAGACATCAGTCAAGGAAGGACCAATGGGATGATGTTCATACCCAGAGAACAAAACAAGCAAAAATATTCCATGTTACCTCGGTTCCTCAGACTCTCTTATAACAAGAGGAAAGTGTTCAGCTGTCGGAAGACATGGTCCTTCATCAGTGTCTGCATCGGTGTTGGGGCCAGAGGAAGGGCAAGGCCTCATGGGTTCAGAGAGCCTCTGCTGGACAGTGTAGGGCACCTGGACAGAGAATGTCAGGAAGAATGGGCAGCATCTGCCCACCCTGCCGTGGTCCCCGTATCAGCCTTCTGCCAGCTTCTCCTGTGTGGGGGACAGACTTGGTCTCACGCAGAGGGGTGTGGGGGGCAGATGATTGGGTGAACACAAGTGACTGAAAACCTCGGTTTTGAATGCCACCTAGTTCCATCAGGGTACAGGCTATAGCCAATGGCCATGGAAAGAAACCTCAGCAAATGTATGGGTTCTACAAGCATTTACAGTGGTTTTCATTCAGTTCATGCGATGGGTAAAGCCTATTGCCTTAAACACGATCACAAAAATTGATTTCCTGAAGAAGGTGGGTGGGGGGGTTGCTGGGGAAAGCAAACATCAAACACATGTGTAGGAATGCAAACCCATTTTCATCTACCGAGGGCAGTAGCTAAAAAAGGGTAGTTTATGAAAAACAAATACTTTTAGGAATATGATTGTGATAACAGTACTTTTCTAATTAATCCAGCCTGATGTTACTATTAGCCAAGGCAGGCCAATTAATATGCAGGATAAATGGAGTGGAGCACTGCCTATGATCTGCAGACTTTGGAGTACCCAGTTAGGTATCAACACAGAAGCAGAGCACAGTGTCGGGAGCTTGCGGTGGGGCCCGAGCATCCAAACGAGCAGTTGTTCCAGGGGCTTCTATACATGCAGACATGCTCCTTGTACGTCTAGAGCATCATCACTCGCCAAACCTCTAAACGTTCCATGGCCACATGGCTAACACTGTAAGGGGTTTAAATGCCCTCAGAATCTACTGGGGCTTCATAAATCTGTTTCACATACCTCTTCTGTCGATCACAAAGCTGAAGATTATTTTTTCTTCCTTCTTTAAACATAAAATATAATCACTGCTATTTATTGAGAGCTGTGTTCCAGGGAGCGACATGGGGTAGCCCTTCACGTGCCCTACTTCTTTGACCCTAACAGAACCTTCAGTGGTAGGTAGTGTTTTCTCCCATTTTATAGTTGGGAATAATGAGGCTCAGTGAGATCAGGGGACTTCCCCCAAACCAGGACTCCGACGAGGTCTGTCTGACGCAAAAGCCGCTGCTTTAGGCACAGCACGGTATAGCCCTTAGAATAGCTTGGAACACGCATCATTCGTGTCCGCTCCAGAGCCATACCTCCTGCAGGGAGTTTCGGTGATTAGGAATGGGGGCCAGAGAACACAAACCTAAAAATGCCGCAAGCCAAGAAATTAGTCCATTTGCTAAATCTCTGGACCATAAGCCCGTGAGCGGTAGCCATTCTCTCTCCAAGGCAAATGCCTCTTTATAACCTGGCTGTCTTTTCCATTCTAGTCTAAAATCCATGCCGCACGAAGCCTGAGTGAGATCGCTATTGACCTAACCGAGACCGGCACGCTGAAGACCTCCAAGCTGGCCAACATGGGGAGCAAAGGGAAGATCATCAGTGGCAGCAGCGGGAGCCTCCTGTCATCAGGTGAGCAGACTTTCGTTGGAGAGCCACCGTGCGGGGAGCGTGGAAGAGACTGTCGCTGCAGCATGTGGCTCCAGGGAAGGGCGGAGAGGGGCAGCCGCTGAGGACGCAGCTTGGCAGGCTCGCCGGGAGCCGGCTCTGGTTGCGAGACGAAGGATTTTGAGCCAAATAGGAATCTGAGAAAAAATGCCCAAAGTGTGGGGTGGGGGGGGGGATAAGAAGCTGCAGAACCATGCCGTGTGGGAAGGACTGTTGGCCCCATGCATCTCTTCAGGCACCCTCCAGAGCCTTCTGAATGCTGATGGCCCACTGTCAGGAATGTCAAGTCCAAGGACGAGGTGGGTGGGTTCACTTGGGTGTCCTCAAAGAAGAGTTATGCTAAGGAGGGGCTGACGGCAGGCTCGTGGCGCTGAGCAACACTGCATCCTATTCTCGGGAACTCTTGGGGACTTCAGAAGGTACAGAAACTCTTGGCCTTTGACACGCAGTCTTGTCACGGAATGCGGTGTAGCAGTGAGGTGCCTTTTGCAACTGAGAGTCCAAGGCTCTGATTCCGAGTTTGTTTCTGAGAGCCCTGGGCAAGTCATTTTGTCATTGGATGCAGGCAGGGCGGACAAGCTCTGAGGATTCAGACGGGGCTGATGTCCAGAACAGGGATGCCATTCGCTTTAGTGACAGGAAGAGGGGGAGGTTTGAGGACCGCAGAAAGAGGGAGGGAGGCGGTCGTTGTTTGGAAATGTTAGAAAGTATAACTAATGCAGGACACTCCCTAGGCCACACCATCAAAGGCTGGTTGTTCCTGGGGACAGTGTACCCTTGCCTCTGAGCCATGAAAGGGAAGCAAGAAGTCTTTGTTTGCCCTACCTTATCTTCCAGAGTGCTTGCTCTTTCTTCTCCGTTTTTTTTTTTTATTTTTATTTTTTATTTTTAAGATTCCTTCCTGCCCTAGCATTCTAGGAGTGTCTCTGAATATTACGACCTTAACATCACCTTTTTACTACACCCATTGGAGCATCCCTCCATCTTTGACGGCCCCACCCCATGTGGTTTCTGATGGTCCAGACCATGCAGACTACCGAGGGCCCACCCTTCACACGTAGCCTTTCCTTCTCTGCCCTCTTGCTTCCACCCCAGGTGACCAGGAGCCAGAGCACCTTCATTCACAGAGGCATCCTGCCTGCCCAGATCTTGCCTCTTGCCCCTATCGGCTTGGTCTAGATTCTTCTACCCCTCACTGAACTTCCTCTTTGTTGCACCTTCCATATTGTGTTCCTCTCCTAGTTTTTCACTGTTTTTCTTTCCCCTGGGTCTTCCACGGTTGTAAAAGGATGGAAGTGAAAATATCACCAGAGAGAAACAAGTAAGGAGCATTAGCAGTGGAAGGTGATGTCTTCATAAGAATAAAATCCCATTGGTCACCGGGGTCTTTCCTAGGGTCACCGGGGTCTTTCCTAGAACCACGTCGAGTGACTGCACACAGCAGCAGTCGGAGGAGAGGGAGAAGGGGAAGATCCCACAGAGGAGGAGAGGCTGACGTGGTCTAGGTAGCTTCTAGGCTGGCCAAGTGCAGTCAGAGCCAGGAGAAGATGTAGGCCCAGAGGACGAGGGGGAGGAAGTTCCCCTCCTGGACCAAGAGGCCCGTTTGACTGGGGGGAGGGGGCTAATGGAGCTTCAGCTCAGGGGCCCGCACTGGGTAGGCCATTCAGAGGCCCAGGGAGGGCCCATGTATTTTTGTGCACATTACACATTTTGCATTCTTTTCTTTTTTACCTTGAAATGCAGTTGACACACAATGTTACGTTAGTTTCAGGCGTACAACGTCGTGATTCATCATCTGTGGTATGCTGTGCTCACTGCAAGGGTAGCTCCCATCTGTCACCAGAGGACACTGGTACCATATCATTGACTGTATTCCCTGTGCTGTACCTTTCATCCGTGTGACTTACTCGTTCCATCACTGGCAGCCTGGACCTCCCCCTCCCCTTCACCCGTTTTGCCCCTCTCTCCATCCCCCTCCCCTCTGGCACCCACCAGCATTCTGTATTTTTGGATCTGTTTCTGCTTTTTGTTTGTTTCTTTGTTTGGTTTTTAGAGGCCACATATAAGTGAAATCGTATGGTGTTAGTTTTTCTGACTGACTTCGTTTAGCGTCGTCCCCCTAAGTCGATCCATGTTGTCATAAATGGCAAGACCTCATTCTTTTTTGTGGCTATAGTCTGTGTGTGTATACATCACGTCATCTTTATCCATTCCTCCATCAGTGGACACTTAAGTTGCTTCCGTATCTTGGCTACTGTAATAATCAATTGCATTATTTTCCTTAACTGAACCACCAATATAAGCTTCATGGCCCACAAAACCCGGATCTCCCTCTGCCAGATCACCATAGGGTTTACCGTAAACCCCTCCCTGCCTCACATTCTTCAAAGCGTTTTCATTAGCACAGTGAGCCAAATGATCGTTGTTTCTGAGGCCTTGAGGTTTACTGTGAAAGCTGTAGAGAATGTTGTTGTCTTGTATTGAAGAGAATGTCATACAAAGCCCAAGACCCCTGCCTCAAATTACAGCCACTGTCCACTCCCTGCTGAGTGGCAAGGGCAGACCCAGCACCAACCTCTTTGTTTGTGCTCTAGACACTTCTAACCCTTTTTAAAACCCAGAGTCTGAGATATGAGTCTGGATTTATCTGCCCACGGTTGTCCTCCTCCAGCCACACATGAGCCCGGCTCATCCTTCAGGCTCAGTGAGGTGTGCATCCCTGCTGTGGTTTCCTATCCATTTGGAAATCTGGGTACTTTCTGAATTTGGCCTGGTTCTATCCCAGGGGAGGATGGAGTCTTGCAGCCAAGGGCTTCTCAAACTTCTGGGCGCATCAGAATCACTTGGAGGGCAGTTCAAGCACAGAGAGTTGAGCTCCAGCCCCAGGGTGTCTGACTCTGCGGGTCTGGGGTGAGCCTGAGAGTTGGCATTTGTAACAAGTCCCGAAGAGATGCTGATGCAGCTGGTCTGGAGACCACACCTTGAGCCCCTCTTCCTGCTGAGGAAGAGATCAAAGCCTGAGGTGACAAGGTTGCTCAGGTGTCCCCACTTCCAAACCTGTGTCTTGGGCCATCTCCTCTGGCCACTCCTATCTGTCAGTGTCTGGGGACACCACACCAGTAACCTGACAGAGCCATGGACCCGGTTATGCACAGGAACCGCAAACCTCCTGACCTAGAATGAACATCACTCAGTCATCAGCAGGTGAGATCCAGTCATCTTCAAGATTAGAAAGCAGTTCAGCTGTGTGACTGCCACCAGCCTGACAGAACAGAATAATAGAATAACATCACGTAAAGCATCTTTATACCAAGATATTAACGTGGTTTTCAAATCAGTGATACTTTTGCTTCAGGGGCCCCAGTCTGAGCTGTTTGGGAGTTGCTGGGGGCAGCTAAAGACCTTGCCCTCCCTGCTTTTGGAGAGGCAATATTCGTGCGCCCTGACCCCTGGGCTCTTTCCTTGCCCGCCCTCTGCTGCACCGCTGTGCAAGAGGAAAGCCCCAAGAGATGAGAAGCCCAGAGTATGAGCTCTGCCCCATGACCAGACCAGGCAGCACCTCAAACCCTGCCAGTCCTGCCAGCCAGAGCCTGAGGCCACGCTAAGTCTGAGGGTCCATGGGGAGGCCTCCATCCCATGACTTAGGAAGACCATGCAAGGAGAGATCCCAAACAGGAAAGAATAGAGGCCATCAGTTAACAAAGGGAATTTCAAGTGTCCCCAGATCCAGTCATCACTCCCTCTGGGGCTGCTGATCCCTGGCCGTCTGTCTTCTGCCCTCACCTGAGACACACCCTCTGCACCCCACCTGGAAGGGAGGGTTTCCCGTCCCCCATGGTGAGGACATCTAGCTGGCTTAAATAGCTCCACAGCTGGCTGGTGTCCCACGTGGTTCTTTTTGTCCTTCGGTGTCCTCTTGCCTATTTCCTGAGAATTCCTTAGTGATGTCCTCCCACAGATGGATGAGGCATTGCTCTTCCAGGAAAGCCCTGATTTTAAACACTCATTTTATTACACTTGCCAGACCCCATGTTCTACTTTTCATTTAGAAAATACAGTGCGTCTAATTCCATATCCTGTTTGGTCAGTTAGTCTCTTCCTTCACCTATTGCCTTATGCTAAAAGAAAGAAAAGGAAGGAGGGAAGGGATGGAAGGGAGGGAGGGAGAGAAAGAAGGAAAGAAAGGGAAGAAAAAAAGGTGTCTAATATATATTCCTTAAAATCATTTTGAGAAATGAATTTTCATTTTAAAATCCTTTTTACAGGGGTGCCTGAGTGGCTCAGTCGGTTGAGCATCTGACTCTTAGACTCAGCTTAGGTTCTGATCTCAGGGTCATGAGTTCGAGCCCTGTGTTGGGGTCTGCTTTGGGCATGGAGCCTACTTAAAAAAAGAAAAAAGAAAATTCTTTTATCTACTTCTAGCCCAGTGCCTGACTTCCAGTAGTTACTCCAAACATGATTTAAAAAATGGTGTTTAACATTACATTCCCATGGCTTATTTATAACTGGAAGCAGTACCTTTTGAACCCCTTCACCTATCTCCCTTCCCCCTGTCTCTGGCAGCCACCAATCTGTTCTGTGTATCTGTGAGCTTCCGTTTTTTGGGTTTGTGTTTTTTAAGTTCCACATATAAGTGAGATCATACGTATGGTATTTGTTTCTCTCTGTCTGACTTATATCACTTAACACAATGCCCTCAAGGTCCATCTGTGTTGTCCCAAACAGAAGATTTCATTCTTTTTTAGAACTATTACTCCATTGTATGGCTATGCCACATCTTTTCATCCATTCGTTGGTGGGGTGTCTCCATACCTTGGCTGTTGTAAATAATGCTGCAGTGAATGGAGGGTACGTGTATCTTTTTGAATTTGCGTTTTCATCCTCTCCAGATAAATACCCAGAAGTGAATGCTAGGTCATATAGTAGTTTTGTTCTTAATTTTTTTGAGGAACCTCCATACTGTCTTCCAGAGTGGCTGTACCAGTTTGCATTCCCACCAACAGTGCACAAGGTTCCTTTTTCTCCACATCTTTGCCAACACTTGTTATTTCTTCTCTTTTTGATTCTAGCCATTTGGACAGGTGTGAGGTGATATCTTATTGTGGTTTTGATTTGCATTTCTCTGATAACGAGTGACGTTGAACATCTTTTCGTGTCTATTGGCCATTTATGTGCCTTGGAAAAACATCTAATAAGATCCTCTGCCCGTTTTTTAATTGGATTGTTTGGTTTTTTTGCTATTGAGTTGTATGAGTTCTTTATGTATATTGGACATTAACTCCTTCATCAGTTATATGATTTGCAAATATCTTCCCCCATTCAGTCGGTTGCCTTTTTGTTTTGTTGATGGTTTCCTTTACTGTAGCAGCAGCTTTTAGTTTGATGTACTTCCGCTTGCCCATTTTCACTTTGGGTGCTTTTGATTTTGGTGTCAAATCCAAAAAATCACTGCCAAAACCAATGTCAATGTTATAGGGTGATTGAAATCAGAATTGGAAGACTAGTAGTAAGAAACCTGCATGTGCTGCATTTTAAGGACCCTCTGTGTTCCTGGAGCCTGTGGCATCTTGGGCCTTGCCTAGAACTCACATGCCCACCACTGACACTCTCCCTCGGATTGTCCTTTATCGATCGCTGTGTATGCTGGCATCAGACCTTGAAAGGTTAATCTTGTCAGATCAGGCTCCTGTTGCAAATAGCGTATATCCTTGCTGTCTGCCCTCCACTTTTTCACCCTGGTCTCTACCCGGATTGTGGTGTGGCTGAGCCGTGTGACAACAATGTGATATCACTATGGTGTGAAGACTTTTCCTAGCTCCCAAACCTTGCCTGGTACTACACACAACATTTTAGAAAGTTAGAGTTCCTCTCTTCAGAGTGCTTCATACTGTTTATTGATGTTAACAGAGATAAAATATTTCCAAGCTCTTAGTAACTCTGAAGGTGATTTTCCTGTTTAAAGGCACGTAAATACCTTTTAAAATTACTGATGTGCAGTACTTGGCATCTGAGGTATGAGTTGCTAGAGAAACAAAGGGTCATTGCTATGTATGAAAGAAGTCGGGAGTCTACACTTACTAATGCCCTGAGCCCAGAAGGCTAGCCATTTCAAAAAGAAAGGGTCCACATAATTGAAACGATTTATTGAGGCTTAGAGCTAGGCCCCCTAAATTCTTCGATGGTGATGCATAGGGCTCTCGCATGTCAGACCTGTAGGCCCCTGTCCTAGTAGACACCCTCAGAGGCAGTGAGCCTTCTGAGCCCAAGACACAAGACCTGTGTCGAACTAAAAGGAATCCGCCTGATCCAGCACTAAATGGGATCAGACCACAGGAACGTTATGGAACCTGCATCCCGAATCCATGTGTGGAGGGGTCTGGTGGCCAGGCTTGAAAGGACATCCCCAGATCATGTCAGCTGAGAGATGGTGCGGTCTTCCCAGAGTCCCCTAGAAGAAGGGACGTCAAGGCAGCGCAGGTGCCAAGGCAGGCCGACAGAGCCGCACGCCCTGCCCTCCACAAGCCTGACGCTGTGTGGGCCTCCTCATAAGCTATGCCCGCTGGGCGCCCCGTGAACCTGCTGACTGCTGCAGGGGTGGGAAGCAGGGCCCTCTCCCACTCTGCCCTGGTGGAGGCTGCACATTTGCCCCAACTTTGCCCATGCCTCTCTCCGTGGCTATTACTCATCTGAGCTGCAGGTAACAAATCTGTGGAGGTTCAGACAGAGGCAGAGAGGACGGCTATGAATTCAAGCCATTCAGTGATGATGTTCTGTGAGTTAGATAAAAAGCATCCGAAATCTTTTTTTGTGGGACCTCAAACAGTTTACACCTCTCTTCCCTTCCCCTGTTTCTTGAACTCTCGAAGATGGGAGAGGAGAAAAAAATGTAGTCACAAAACAAAAAGCAAAACAGCAACGGCACTCGTCCTGGGAGCTGGCCACGCACGGCCTTTCCGTAACTCATGTGAAAGAGGGAGGCGGTGTGGGGCTGTCCCGGGTATTGTGTGGAGGCTTCGCCATGGAGCAGAGCTGATGCCAGTGGGGGTGTGGGGGGCTGAGCGAGACGGCTTTGCTCTCAGCCTATTTAAAGAAAATGGTGGAAACTGAGTTAGGAAACAACCAAGTGTTCTGAGTCCCCTGTGGCTTGTTGCAGGAGCCTCCCAGACCAAAAAAAAAAAAAAAAAAAAAAGGTACGTGTGTCCTCTCTTCAAGAGATGAAACCATCGGACTGCTGGGGGCTTCTTGACTGGAAACACAGGGGCCTCAGCCACCCATTTGCTACAGAACAAAGGGCCGTGTTGTGTCTATAAATAGGAGTGAGGTTGTGTGATTAATGAGATGGCGATTGAGTCATCATCATGATCAGCAGGATTGCGAAGAATGTGGCGAGGGATCTTTGGTTTAAAACACACACCCACCCACCCACACACACACACACTGCGGTGTGTGATCATGCCCCAGCTCTGACACTTTCCGTTCTGGGGAAAACATGTGCTGGTCCTGGGCCCTCGTACCGCCCGGGATCTGTCCGCATTCATTACTTACCCTTCCACACATTCCCCTTCTCTGAGGGCTGGCACTTCCTTCCATTGTTAGGAAGTTTATTAATAACTAATATAACAATGAGGATGCCAGGATCTGACCCCTCTCCCTACAGAAAGGTGATCTGATCGGCATCAGCCAGCCTTATGGTCACGGCTCTATTCAGCTCAGAGCACACTGCTTCACGCTGGTAGAAATCACATTGTCTTTCGGTTTGTTTGGGTTTTTCGTCTTCTTTCTTTCTTGCCCTCACTCTCTCCTCTCCCTGTGTCTGTCTCAGCCTCTTAAAGGTCTCTGTTACCATCTCCCTGCCACCTCCCCCTTTGGGTCTAGGGGGGAGCAGGATTCCAGGGGCTTCAATTTTGGTCATAACCTGAGTGCAGGTGGGCACAGCCCTGCAGCCTTGGCCCGAGGACTGCGGCTCAGCCAGGCCACGTTCCTGCTGGACTTCGTGACCAGGGAGGGCTGAGAGATCTCCTTCTGTGGAATGGATATTTCTGGGCTTGCTAGAGTAGGATGGGCCAGTGATGAGACTGAGAAGGGAGAACAGTTGTCCCTTTCTGATCTCATATGGGGGGAGCCTAATTAAGTCATTTATAGTGATATTTCTGCCCTTGGGTGTTGGTGCTGAAGCCATAGCTCTGCCTGGTAAAGAAAACCAGAACAGAGTAACCATGGATGACCTAAGTGAACTCTTCTCCAATGATGAGATTTTAAACATTGAAAAACAAGTATCATTATGACCTCTCCTAGGCACTGCTCCGTTCCCATTCAGGCCAGCCCTCTTGATATTGCAAGGGAATTAACAGAGTCTGGGAGCTGGAAAGATAAGCCCCGTCATTCCACAGCATAGGAAAGGGAAATCATATGATCATAAACAGTAGTTTCAGCTCGAGATCGTACTTAGTATTTTTATTAGGTGCTGCTGCTGATTTTTGTGAGCAACTGTTCAGTCCCCTCCCCCCCAGTTATATTTGTCCTCTTCAGCCATTGGACAAAGTGCCACGGAGACGCTAGTTACCATCACAGCCACTGCTTTTCCACAGAGCTTCGTCACTTCACTACTCTTTGAAGTGAACTATTTTATTTTTATAATTTCTGATCCTGACGAGGAGTTGTCCAAGCATGCCTTTTTCATCCTAAAAATCACATTTAATTCTCAGAGATGGTCTCCAGAGATCACACATTTATCTCGAAATCTGCAATGTGACATTTTTCCACAGGGTCTCTTAGGACATCTTTCATGTACAGAACTCATCGTTGAGGATTGGTAAGGGAAATAAATATCTCTTCATCTTAAGGAAGAGTTCAGACCTTTCCCTCCTATTTATTCCTGAGGTGTCGGCCAAAACTTTTCCTTACAGCTTTTACAGATCTGCGTTTCTTTTTTTCCCCTGAAGGCTGAAACAGATAGATGGTCATTTCCTTCCCTTCCTTTCAGAACAACAGATTTCTTTCTTCTTTGGGGTACTATTTGTTTCAAATTTCCCCTCTTTTCAAAGAGGAAAGCACCCCTTCTGTCTTCTGAGATCAGCGGGCTAGTCATCAGTATTCCATCTGTGTAATAACAGATGAGCCACAGTTCCTGACAACATTCTCTTCATAGGATGCGTGTTCATATCCGGTGCTGAGTGGCCGAGGGTCTTTGGAGAGATTGAAGCTAATTCTCCATCACAGCCGAGTGAGGATATCCTTCCATGTGTTTGCTGGCTGATGGGGAGCTGGTGTCCCCCTCACCCCCCCACCCACATCCTGCCCCCGGCAACCGGCTGCCACAGGCTGAAGTCTGGAGTTCCCCAGCTGGGAAATAAAGTGATGGAGGCTTTTTCTCCAGAGGTAGCCAAGCGGGTTTTTACCACGTCTCTGCCGGTAACCTCTACAGCATCGGTACCATAGGATCCGTAGTTCTCTCAGGAGATGCCCGGATACGCACTGACAGCAACTTTCTGACCATTGAGCACATCAGTCAAAAACTCTCCGGCTGTGGCTGGATGGATAGGAAAGGTCTTCTTTTTGTTTTTGNCTCTCAGGAGATGCCCGGATACGCACTGACAGCAACTTTCTGACCATTGAGCACATCAGTCAAAAACTCTCCAGCTGTGGCTGGATGGATAGGAAAGGTCTTCTTTTTGTTTTTGTTTTTTTTTTAAAGATTTTATTTATTTGACAGAGATAGAGACAGCCAGAGAGAGAGGGAACACAAGCAGGGGGAGTGGGAGAGGAAGAAGCAGGCTCATAGCGGAGGAGCCTGATGTGGGGCTCGATCCCATAGCGCCAGGACCACGCCCTGAGCCGAAGGCAGACGCTTAACCGCTGTGCCACCCAGGCGCCCCAGGAAAGGTCTTCTTTGAGGTCAACTTTTTTTCCCCTCTTCCTTCACCTAAGTTAATCGCTAAATCAATTGCTAAATTATTTGTGACCTATTCCTAGAAAATCCTTTGGATTCAGAATGAAACATAATAATAAAATTGCCAAAACCAAAAAGATGTTATTTCCAACCTGGTGTCATGCAAACAGATGGTTACTGAGCAATAAGCAGGAAGGTTTCCTAGAGCACTAATCTGATGCACTGCTTCCTGGCAGTGCAACACGGGGCCACCTCAGCTGCTCAGACTGGAGGGGGTCATCAGCTCTCCAGGTGAATTACCTAGCTGGCCCCCCGGTGAGGGTTCCCTCCAGCATGCCGTTCCCTCTCTCATTCAGGTGGCATTACTCATTTCCCACCTCTTCCTGGCAGGCAGCTTTGTGCGTGCCCCCCCCCCCCGGGGCTCTCTGATGGCTGGGCCCACATCTGGCTACCTGTCCTCTCCACCCCACCTTGCTCACAGAGACTCAGGCTCCATTGGCTCATCTGAAGAACCCTCAACTCCTTCTCTTCCTTCCTTCGGCCTGCATTGTAATCCATGGGGATGTGGAAAGAGTCTGGGCGTGAAAGGCAGATCTGATTTGCACACTGCATGGTTTTTTACCGTGGCAACCAGCAGCGATCAAGACAAAGTTCCAGCTCCCATGCCCTTTCCATTCTGGGTGTAAAACAGACCAAACAGAGCTGCCCAACTGGAAACCCAGCTCTGCCTCCCTGTGTCCCAGTAACGTCTTCCGTGAAAACGGAGCTAATGTTTTCGTGAAGATCACGTGAACTGTGACGTAGGCAGCTCCTGTCAGGAGTCTGGGAAAACCCACATCCTCTCCGTTTCCTCCCAAACGTCCCGAGGGCACAGGGTGCCTCCCACCAGCCCACCGCGTCTTGCCTGCCCACTGCTGCGTCTTCCTCTTTTACTTTATGGGGCTCCTGGAATTGGAGCTCTAAAGACCAGGCACACTGTTTAATGCAAAAATTACTGATGCCCATGTAACATTTACTAGGCTCTGACTCTGTTCGGGCATCTCTGAGGCATCCCCCAACTTCTGAAGAAGTCCTGTGTTCATTCTTGTACTGAAGAGGGAGGAATCAGAGGCTGAGAGAGGTGGTGCCCTGTTGCCAAGTCCCCGCAGCGAGCGCGTCGCAGAGCTGGGACACAAGCCCAGACCTGCTGTCTCTAAACCATTCACTGGCTTGTAGACTTCTGCCTCAGGAGGCTCTGGGCCTGTGTGTTTTCCAAAGAATATTGACTTCACTCCTTCTGTAAATATGGTGCTGCTTTAAAACTTTGAACAACAGTTATATCTTTAAAAAATTCTCACATCACCTCTGTTTTCTCTTTGGCTCCTGCACGAATCCATCACGCACTTGGCTACTGTTTTGCTGAACTATAAATTTTGCAATCTTGCTCTTCTGGCTGCATCGGGCAGGTTTTACCCGTCTTCCTGCTTCATTAATCCCAAAGACAGCTCAGATTAACCTCTTTTTTAGCATCCAAATTTACACCCATGTGCTTTGGTCTGTTGATGAGATGGAGGGGTGGACCCTTTTTAGCCCTGGTTGATAATTAGACATTCCCTTCCAGTTCAAGGCAAACTCTCAGTCACTGGGGGTAGGACCAGAGTTGGCAGTGTGTTTGTGTTTTCTGGATGTGAGAATGGTGAAGAAGAGGGAAGTTGACACTGTCAGGTAACAATTGTAACATTTGCAGCAAGGATTGCTGGAGGCAAGAGGGAGCTACCAACAGTACAATCTCCAAGTTGGGGAGCATCTTGGAGGTTGGTTAATTGGTCATTTTCCAGATGAGGACATCATGGCTCTAAGAGTTTCGTGACCCAAGGTCTTACACCAATCAATAGCAGATGTAGGGTCTATGTAGGTCCCTTCCCTGTCGATCACCGCTCCTCTCAAAGGTAGCAGATTGACATCTTTTTTGATTTCCAAGAGGAGAAACTTAAAACCTCAGAGTGGCCTTGCATGTGCCAAGGCACACGTGTTTCAGTAACCAGAAATAGATAAACCAGAGCAACGGAGAACTTCTGTACTTTTCACCAAGTCCAGATGCTGATGGGAAATTATTTCTCCATCCTGAATCATCTCTTATTCACAAATCTTTAGTTTATAAGACTCCTGTTGACCTGAGGCCCTTCCCTGATTGAGTTTCTTCCTGGAGTCTTTCTTTGTCACTTGAGAGTAGCAGGGAATCAGTGCCTCCTGATTCCAGGCCCTCTTGCTGGCCTGCATGGTACGTGTCTGCCATGATGCTCCAGGGATGCCTGAGGGCACCTGTGGAGGCAGTAGAAAGCTGCCTCAGCATCACAGAGACCTGGGGCTCATTCTCCTGATGCCCCCAATCTTCTCTTCGTGGAACTGTTACTGGAGCACTCTTGCAAATGGGCACGGGGTCACCTCTTCTTGTGGTCTCCATGTTTGCCTGGTTGCAGGGAACAGCTCCCCAGGCTCAGAACCCTTCCCCCAGTGCCCTGGATTTCCTTTCAAGAAACAGAGGCACTGGGAACCTCTTTTCAAATGCAGTGTTTCAAATGCATGAACAGGTGAACGCAGAGCTGCCCTAGCTTGAGGAGAATGGAGTGGGGCCCCTGAACTCCTGAATCTCCATGACCCTGTTCCCACCCTCGTGCATAGCAGCTCAAAAGCATAACTGCAAACTCAGGCATTCAAGGAACAGTTTGAAAATACTGCCTTTGTATGCAGAATTGCATAGTGAGGTCTTTTCTTGAGCAACAAGGAGGAGGTAGCGTCAATGGTTTCTTTCTTTCTAATTCTGCTGTGTGTTTCACTCCTATTAGATCTACCCTGGATCTTGAGGATTTACCTATTCCAGGCACAGTGAGAAGTACTGTATGTGCATTAACTCATTTAGTCTTTACAACAGATTTAGGAGGTCAGGTCATGTACCCAATGTCATACAACTAGTGAGTAGCGTAGAGTGCATCAAAACCAGGTCTGTTTGACCTCTGCTTGCCACCCAGTTACCACTAAAAAGGAAAAAATCTGCATGGCCAGGCTAGTTCAGTTACTTTGTAAAAATTTAACTGGGTACCCAGCACTACATTCCTCATGAGGCAATTTCCAGAAGAAAGGTATGAACCGGAGCCAGCCAGTTTCATGGTTTTAGGTACAGAAAGGGCCTCTTGAGCCATCCAGTCTGTCTAATGTGGATTTGGTATTTAGACTAATTATTATAAATAATAATAATTTAAGTAGCACTAATGAGCCTTGTAATTCAACACCAAAGCTTAAGGACCAGGTCATCCAAAAATGGTTGCACTTTGCCTCCCGGTGTTGAATGTTCTCATGATTTCTGCCATTCTTGAACATAATGAAGGCTTAGACTTAATAGATTATCATTTCCTATTGAGAAGTTAGGCAGGGGTGAAAGGGAAAGCAATGAATTTTTCACTTGAGCTAGAAATCCTTTCATCTTCTTGGGTCTAGTTTTCTCCAGGCCTGTTTTTTAAATCTAAAGTCTGACTTCTTCCCCACCTTAGTTACTTCATTATTAATGCTTTAGATGAATGCCATTAAGTGTTTCTGTGTCTGCCATTTTGATTGGTGACTGTGGCTTAGAGAACCAGGGTAAGATGCACAGCGATTGAGCTGTAGGACCTTGGATGGGTATAAACTAAAGGTAGTTGAGCACTGATGGGCCCAGGGTAATTAACTTATAGAGGTAGGAAATCTGAGCCATATCGGAAGGGGAGCCTGCAGTATTGTCCAGTGATGTGTTGCATCCGGGCTTAATGTCTGACAACCATGAGCTCTTGGAAGCCTTAGTAAGATTCAAGCTTTTGTTCGGGTTTGCTTTTGAATGGAGTCCTGCCACTGAGCATGACAAAATCCAGGGAAGAGCTACAAAAATTAATGAAAGTTTGGAAGGCAGGTTCTTCTATAACTTCTAGGTACTTACATGTACTAGATTTCTTTACCAAGATGAGCTTCAGCTTAATTATAGCATCCAAGTGTATGACTGATGGCGTTTATGTGTTTGTTCATTCGAGGTAATATTTATTAGCTACTGTGAAGGCACAAAGATGGTATGTTCCTGCAATGATAGATATTCTCTATTTCCAGCTAAAATGGGCTGGGGGAGAAAAAGTAAAAAGCCCAAGTTGGAGTCAAAATGTATGTAGTTGTTGAGACTTACTGAGTATTAGGGTTCTAGGAACCTTAGTTGCATGGTAAGAGACTGCTCAAAGACTAAGAGAGAACAGTGTATTTAGGGGGATGATTTGAGAATAGCAGAGCTTTTTGATGCAAAGGCACAGAAGACCTTTCTAGCCTGAGGATTCTAGGATGTTTTCTTTACCATTGCAAGAGACAGAACACTTAAGTCTGGCAATTCTGACTGCATTGTTCTCAAGTTTGTCATCTGATCACTGACTTGTCCCGAAAGGTTTCGTATGGAAATACAGTTCCCACCTGCCTCTCCAAAAAAAAAAAAAAAAAAAAAAAAAAAAAAAAAAAAAAAAAAAAAATCCCACTGGAATTTTTCCTGGGATTGCAGCAATTATCTTGTCTAATTCCTGGAGAATGGACATCTCTACAACGTCAGGCTTCCAATCCATGACTATGGTATACCTCTCTATTTTTTTAGGGTTTTTAAGTTTCTCAGCAGGGTATTATAGTTTTCTCTGTAGAGATCTTACACATCTTTCACTGGATTTATCCTTAGGTATTTGGTGTTGTTTGATGCTGTTGTAAATGGCATCATCTTCCGAGCCTCTTGAATGCTCACCCAGTAACGCCACCCGTCCATGTCTGTGGGCATTAGAAGCAAAATAATAATTAGCTTCTTCCTTCCCAGGGCCACAGTGGGCCTTGTCAGAAGCCATCAGGGTAAACATGTATAACAACCTCACTGCTAGAAACCCACTTCAGGATCCAAACACTGCAGACCGGAAAGTGTTCTTTGATCCAACCTAAATTCCTCCAGTTGGCATTCTAGCATATTTTCCTTTTGCGTTTGGTTCACAGTTTGCCTTCCACCAAGATTTCATATCTAGCAGTCTGCTGCTTGAATCATCATGCAGATATTTCCACCCTGAATGGTAGAATATGTATAACTTTCACCAGGAGGGAATTTGCTCATGATACAGTATTAAGTTAAAACAATATATAATGAAAATCAAATTTTATTTTTAAAATATACATGCTTAGATAAAAGGATCAAAAGAAAATACATAGAAGTGGTTATCTCTGGGGGACTTATTTATGGACTATTTTTATACAGGTCTCCATTTTCAAAATGTTTATGACAAGTATGCATCATCTTTGAACTAAGCCAAAAATAAACATTGTTAAATGGAGAAAAAGAAAATCAAAACTATGTATTAAAATTACTGGCCTGAATTTTAACTTTCCCCTTCATTGTGTAATGCCTGTTAAGAAGTGCTAGGGAAAAAATCAAACAGGTATGCCTCATATCTTCAGATAATCAAGGAAGAGAAACTTCTTTTTCAGGCATGTTAATTTTCCTGCCAGTCCTCTGAGTAGCTATAAATTCCACTAAGTGCCAAGAATTGGCTCCTCGTGCCTGGGAGTTTGTAGCACCTGCTTTGTGTCCCACTCCCCTGACTCCTGGGTCAGTCCCACATCCACAGTGTGGGCTCCAGAGAGGTACTCTGTAGTCCAGATATGTGTCCCCCATCCACTGCTCTATTAACCCCACTGTTTATTGACAGGTTCTCAGGAATCCGATAGCTCTCAGTCGGCCAAGAAAGACATGCTGGCTGCCTTGAAATCCAGGCAGGAGGCTCTGGAGGAAACGCTTCGCCAGCGGCTAGAGGAACTGAAGAAACTCTGTCTTCGAGAAGCTGTAAGCAGTTCACATTGTGTGTGTGTGTGTGTGTGTGTGTGTGTGTGTGTGTGTTCCTCTGTCTTCACGTATTTATAAAAAACAAAAGTGGGGATCACACAGAGAGCATCAGCAGGAGACAGGACCTTTCCTGAAGCACAAATGTGGGAGACTCCCAGCCCCTCCAACGCGCCCTGTCATTAGCAGGAGTGGACCTTAGTGAAAGATGAGAACAGCAGGTAGAGCAGCTCTGCCCGAATCCTCAAAGCGATCCCACTGCAGACCAAATGACAAGTGTAATGGCCGTCCCTTCTACATGCACAATGCACCATAGTTTATAAAGCATCTCCTGCTGTGATGTTACCTCCTTGGATAGACTGGCTTGCCACCATCTTGCTAAAATTTGGGCCTGAACTCATTGTCATGGTGGCTTTCATTTCTCTTGAGGCGACTTCACATTGGTCTTTGGAAATCCTATGGAGAAGCCTCAATGGGGACCAACAAGGAAACCAAGATTTCGCTTGATACATGATCCCCTGGTGCTTCACCTTTTTTTTTTAATGAAGTCTCAGCCTACTGATATTTTTAAATTTTATGCAAAGCAAGCCTTCCTCCAGCCCGTGTATACACGGGTCTCGTGTTGCCTTGGGGTGTAGACACTGTGGCCTGCCACTGTCTGTATTTGCAGCAACGTCCACTTCTATCTTCTCCTGTTCATTCCATGACTCTTAGCATGTTTGAAAAGTTTTTTTTTTTAATGCAACACACATGACTGGGGGGCGTGTACGCACACGCACGAGCACGTGCTCACACATGGATGCAACAGGGCAGGAGCCCTCCGGAGAGCAGCTGTGCTTTGCATAACCTTGCAAAGAATTCTGTTGGTCAACAGTTCAAGATGGGAAGCAAAAGAGGTTCCTGGGCTGAGCTGTAGAGTGTGATCCCCTCCCCCAACTCCCAGTCCCTTGCCCCAGGAAAAACCGAAACAAGGGGCTATAGAATGAGATCGCATTACATTTCAACTTGGCTTAATTAGGCCCTGGATTGATTTAAACCGGAGCCTGCACAAAGCAGACCCACAGGAGCACAAATCCACTACAAAGCTTAAGAAAGCAGCTGGCCTGACCAGGGACGTGCTCTGTGATACTCTTAATATTAGTAACCTTTTTATAGAGAATATGCTGAAAGCATTGAAAAAATATGGACTTGGGTGTCTGCATTTAATAATTTGTAAAGCCTTGTTTTGTTTTTAATAAAGGAAATGTCCCTAAACCCAGCAGGGAATCCGCATCAGAAAATTGGAGAAACATGTCAAGGCAGGGTTAGCAGGCATTATAAAGGCCTCCCTGTCTCTCTTGAAATAAAAGCAAAATAAGGAAAACAAAGTTCCCACTTCTTAGAGCATGGACACCAGAAAACAGAGCTGGAGTGAAAGGAGTCGCCTCTCTGGGGAAACAGGCCCTGGGGCCAGATGGCTTCTGTGCTTGCTCACCAGTCTCCTACTCCCCGTTGCGAAGGGACACGGGAGAACTTTCTCAGTAACTGTTGGCGCTCTTTCTCTGGGTTATACGCACCATGCATTCTTAGCTCCGTTAGGAGAAGCGCTGTTTGTCTGCTGGGGAGGGGGGCGCCGAATGGAGCAGAGTGAGCGGACACGGCTTACATCCTGCCACATGCTCAGAACAGAAGGAAGCAGGACGAGCCCCTCCGTAAGAGCACGTGAGCCCGTTCCTCCCCCAGCGGCTCTGCTTACATGGGAAATCAAATTAAATATGGGGAATCAAGGGCTTGACTCCAGCACCTTCCAGCAGATGCTGGAAAATCAGTAGCCTCATGTTTTTAAAGTAGTTTGTTTCAAAACCACAGACACTTTGGAGTTTTAAATCAATGGTCATGTTAATGTTCCACTCCTTTCTGTAAGTTCCAAAGTAGAAAGGAAAAGTCCTAACAGTACAAAATCCTCAGTGTGTTCTGTTATTTATAGACCAGCTTCTAGGGGAGTAGATAAAAATGTTGCAGAATAAACACATAACTACTCTGGAGACATGTGAACCACATTTTTTACAAAAACAGGAAAGAAAATTGCAGAGCATTTCATACTCAATAATTGGCCATTATGTTCTGAAATGCTTACACTAGGGAGTAAAAAGCCCAAGAGTTCATTTCCTGGTGGCCTGAACACAGGAGAGAGGCCCAGGAGAGTGAGTGGTGGGTGTGTTTGCACATGCCAGTTGTTCTCTCTCTCTCTCTCTCTCTCTCTGTCTCTCTCTCTCACACACACACACACACACGTGTGCATGTGTGCGCACACACACACAGTGCCTGCACATACACCCTAGTCACACACACACAAGCATACACATATACCCCAATACACACACCCCATTGCACTCACACCTCACTTGCACATAGGCACCCTACTGTGCACACATCTGCACCCTAGTCTCACGCCCAGTGCGTATATGCACACACACACCAGTGCATACACATACACAGCCTAGTGTACATCAGTGCACACATGTACACACACACAGTCAGTGCATGCACCCATCCCAGTGTGCACACACACAGCAGCGGGTAAAGGCCAGATCACTCCTCCTATTGGAAGGTGGGTGAACACCTGGAGTCCTGTGTCTGGCGCTTTCTCACCCATTGCACACTCGTACTGGGCCGTTGCACACTCGTACTGGGCTGCCCGGCACAAAAGCTATTTGTGTGGACGGACAGGGAGCTCTTCCGTGTCGGAGCGGCCCCGTAGACATTGACTGGGGACTGGAAACCTAGGGCTGGGCTTTGCCCGTAAGTACCGCCCGTGCCAGTGGAGACGCACGGTGGCTCTCCCACAGTCTTGCCCCTGGAAGTGACTCCGTGCAATTGATGCCTTGGCTTCACCACGTGGATTAGCCACTGACTCAGATTTGATCTTTATTCCCAGACATAACCCTTAATATGGAGCCTTGTTCTAATCTGGAATCACTCCACAGACTTCGGTGTCTGCCAGGATCACATCAGCGAAATTCACTGTCCTTAAATTCACACAATTAGATTTCTAAGAGCTGAAAATGCACAACAGATCTTTTTTTAATGGCCTTGTCAGTAAAATGGATTATATTTTCAGTTTCTATTGAAACTCTCATTTGTATACATGTAATGTTTTTTAAGCTCTGCCTGCTCCTTGAGCACCTAGCCTGAGTGGAGTAATTATTATTTATGTTCAGTTTCTAATTTATGTAATATGCACCTTTCTTGGCTTTGCCATTTAGATACCACTCCTCCTAAGAACACTCATTTGAAGGACATTTTGAACTTAGATATTTGTGAGGGAAAATCTGATGCAGTGGAAAGAGCACAGAAACTGGAAAGACCAGAGCTGTCGCTCCGGCTGTGCCCCCTCCTGGCTGTGTGGCCCCACCTGTCATGTATCAGGCACAGAGGAACACTTGGGAAATTAACAAATGCGTGAGATTCAGGTTGTATGATGAAAGCCAATGGTCATTTTATTTACCCAAAAGAATTTTACTTTGGGAGAAACTTTCTGAAGCACGTCTGTTCTGTAAAGGACTGCTCTCACACTTGTTTAGAGAAATGAGGGGCACCTGGGTGGCTCAGTCAGTGAAGCGTCTGCCTTCCGCTCAGGTCATGATCTCAGGGTCTTGGGATCAAGCCCCACATCAGGCTCCCTGCTCAGTGAAGAGTCTGTTTCTTCTTCTCCCTGTGCCCCTACCCCCTGCTCATGCTCGCTTACTCTCTCAAATAGATAAAGTCTTTGAAAAAAGAGAGAGAAATGAAATTGCATTTCAGGAGCCCTTACTTGGACACATTGCTAAAGGTGGCGATTTCAAGTCTACGCACTGAATCCACGCTTTGAAGTGCATACGTCCTAGAAACCGAGCGTGTGCCCTCTCCTGATTTCTGTTCTCATGCTGTTGCACGTATGCAGGAACTGACAGGCAAGCTGCCCGTTGAATATCCCTTGGATCCGGGGGAGGAACCACCCATTGTTCGAAGAAGAATCGGGACAGCCTTCAAGCTGGATGAACAGAAAATCCTGCCCAAGGGAGAGGTGTGTCCTTCTTGATATTGTTGGATTCTCCCACCTTAGCCATATTTCTCCTAAATGTTGGGGCGTCCAAGTTTTCTGTAACAGGGTGTTCATTCTACCCAGTGCCAGAGGCCATTTCCCCTTTCCTCCCCAGTCTCTTCCCTTCTCCCTTTTAAGTTAGCTGCTCAGTCAGTGTGGGGCTCCCCTTGGTAGGATTCTTTAACTTGCATGAGTAAGCATTTTGATTTCCTTGGAAGTTGTTTGTCTAACATGATAGGCCTGTCACAAGTGGCTAAGTGAAGCTTGGGAGAATATCCCAGAGACACTCTGGTGTACCTGTCTTTTTAATGGCCTCCCAGCTCTTTGTTACTCGGAACCCAGCCTCACGTGGGAGGAAACAACCAAAGGAGAAAGAAAACTCAGGTCATGCCAGCAGGCGCAGGGATGCCATTGGCTGGGGAAAGACCGTAGGGTCTGCCCTCAGGGGCCTTCCCTTCGCCTTGCTGCTGACATTGCTGCTGGAGGATGAGCAAGATGCTGGGCCGGCCCGAGGTCATTTATTGCATTTGGAGGAGCTGCTGTCACATCGCTCCTTCATCACCCTTGACACTGTATGTGGCTGGGGGCTGGAGAGTCCCTATTGGGGGAGGTGTGGGGACTTGGGTCTCCATCTGGTTAACAAGCTCTCCAGCCTCAGACCAAGAGAGATTTGAGGCCAGGCAAACCTTTAGGCCTCCAGGTCACGTCCAGGAAATGTCTTCCTGGATTGATTCTGAATGAAGGGACTAATTAAAATGCTATTGAACAGAAGGCTTACAAGAGCAGAAATCAAAGCCAAGGGGGAAGGGAGGGGAATGCTGTGTCCATGTTGAAATGTACAGTCTTAGAAAAGGGATTGAGAGAAGCTGGCATTCTTGTGTCGCAGCTGCAGTGGGTGAGTGAGGGGTGAATTCCGGGGGACGCCATGCCCTGCATCTGGGGACCAGTCTGAGGCCAGCACTAGCAGGGCACTGGGGGATGGGCAGACTCACCATGGGTTTCAGCCACGTCTAATGCTCTGCAGTTTTCCTCTTCTGGAAGAGCAACTTCACAATCCTTACATCTTGGAGCGGTTGCTAGGATTAGACGTGCTAGTGTGTGGGGAACACTTAGCTTGCTACTTGACACCTGCTTCGTGGTCAGTAACCGTGAGCTGCTGCGAGCAGAGAGGAGACAGCGGCAGCAGGGGCTGTGGGCAGGCAGAGCAGGGGTGACGGTGAGTGGGATTTAGGAGAGCGTCAGGTCAAGTACTTAGCAAATCCGCCTGTCACCAGGATTGCCTGAGGAACTTTGCTCTCTTATGCTGGACAGACAGACAGCTGGACTAAACTTTGAAGAGCAGACCCCACCTCAGCAAGTGCCCCATTGTTCTGCCCACAGCCCCCAGTGCCCTCCCACCCGCACCTCCTTCCCACTCTCCAGTAAGCGAGGCCTCTCCTTCCCCGAGAAGTCCTTGTGCACCCCTGTCTTCCTTACCTGCCCCTGCATGTATTGGTCCACAGTTAGTGACAGGAAGCACCCCCGAGTCTCCATGAGCTGGTGCAGAGATCCTCTAGGAAGGAGGGGCCCCCAGGCCCAGCTCTGTCGCTGCCTCTGGTTCTCCTGGGAACGCACTTGGCTTCCCTATCCACACCACAAGCAGCCATCTGGACAGCCAGGGCCAGTGGCCTTGTGCGTGTCTGTTTCGGGAGTTCGAACTGGTCCTGGGCTCCCACCCTGGGTCAGGTCCCGGGCCAGGGCCCTCCTCACCACCCGGGAACAGCTGCTTCTAGCGAAGCCTCACAGACCAGCCTTTGTCCTTGGTGGCTTGTTTGTTTCGAGACCCTGGGCGGGAATCCATCTTCATGTTCCTCTCCCTCCGGAGAGCGAGTGCAGCCAGCATCCGAAGGACCTGGAAAGAGTTTATCATCTCCGAAGCAGCTCTGTGTAGTCTCCATGCTCCCCCCTCCTGGTCCCTGCTCCCCTCAGGCTTAAGGGGTTCAAACACAAGTGAATCCGGCTGAGAGTGCTGTGCTGAATGGAGGCTCCTGGCCGGTACGTGCTGCCCAGAGGCAAGCCTTTATTGTCCAGCCATTAACTGGGAAGATCTGCCTGTTCCCACAAACATGGTGATGGGCTCCCACGGTCCGTTCTGCTCAGGTTTTTGCAGCGAGGTGGGCAGCCTGCAGGCCGTCCCCGTTCATCTGCCCAGTCCTGGTGGCCACAGCCTCCTTTCTCCTGGGACCAAAAAGTGTCTGAGGTCATATTCACCCATACGCTCTTTCTGGCCAAAGGCAGGGGTGGAGGCCACAGGGAGGTGCCCGAGGGGAGATCGGAGAATGCCCTGAAGCCATCTCTGGAATGGGGGCCAAGCTCCTCCGCCTTCCCATCCATGCCTGGCAGCCCATCGCTGCTGCAAACGGGCAGGCGTGAGGACGGCTGGAGCCTGCAGAAAGGGCTTCCAAAAGAGATGCCGGTAAGTAGGGTATGTCCCACCACAAAGGGCTCGAAATACATGCGACAGAGGGCACGTGGGAGCTGCCTGCTGCAAACCCATAGAAGCCTGCTCTGGAAGTAATGGTGAATCGTCAGCCCAAGATGGCAAGGAGACGCCAACCAGAGAGGCTCTGATTCCCACGAGGGTTTGGTCTTCGTGAAGCTTGCTGTGGAGAGCAAGGAGATGAAGCCAAGTGACCCCTGCCTCCAGTCCGCCGCAGGGAAGCTCTGCTTCTGAATGATGCTGCCCGTGTAGCTACCAGCACTTGTCTCCGGAATGTAACGGGCCAAGGGTCTCGAAAGTGGGAGTGCCCAGGGCCCGGCCGCCATAGATTTTAGCAAGGGGGCATTGCGGGGTCAGGCAAGGATGGGGCTAGGTACCGGGAGTGCTGGTTTCCTAGTAGGAGAGTCTCCCAAAAAGTAGGGTGTGCTGGCCTTGGGGCAGGGGCGGGGAGGAGGGTGCCTGCCTCCCTTAGCGGCTTGCTTAGCACTTAGTGTCCCCCGAAGTGTAAGTAAGCTCCATCTATCCCTCCCACAGGAGGCCGAGCTGGAACGCCTGGAACGAGAGTTTGCCATTCAGTCCCAGATTACAGAGGCCGCCCGCCGCCTCGCCAGTGACCCCAACGTCAGCAAAAAACTGAAGAAACAAAGGAAAACCTCTTATCTGAATGCACTGAAGAAGCTGCAAGAGATTGAAAATGCCATCAATGAGAACCGCATCAAGTCCGGGAAGAAACCCACTCAGCGGGCTTCCCTCATCATTGCCGGTCAGTGCTAAGCCCATGCCCCACAGGGGCCTCGGGAATGAGCCCCAGCCCCGGGAACGGATCCAAGCTGGCTCCCAGGGGGACCTGAGCAAGCCACCTAACTACCCTGGGCCTTATCTTTTTCATTTTTACTACTTTTTTTTTGATTCATAAAGCAAAGCTAATAAGGCCTGATACCAGATGAGAACAATAAAGGGTGCTCGGGTGCACAGAGGAGGGGCTTACACAAGTCAAACCGTCCTGATCACTACTTAGTGCCCCCTGGGAGAGCCTGCAGCCCTGAGCTACAGGCTTGTCCCCACCCTCACCAGCAGCTGGGCCCAGCTCACCGTGCCCATTCAGTCTTGCTGGAGTTGTCCAGGCTCTGACCCCCTCAGGCACCTGACCGCCCTACTCACGTCTGGATGGCTGGGGTACACAGCAGGCCAGCACCCCCGCCGACCCTCTGTCCTCAGACAGACGAGCTCCAAGGGCTCCTGTCCCAGAGCTGAAGCCAGGGAGGACGGGGCCGCCCCACTCTGACTGTCTAGACCCCTGAGCTCAGGTCAGCAGGGGTTAGGAATCTGGGTGATTCTATTTGGTAAACACCAGAAGGAAATACTGCCAAATCCACCAACACCATCAAGTCCCCCAAACAGTTACAGTCCTTTTTTTCTATGTTTAGCAGACTCTTTAGAATATATGTCAAGTAATTCTTTCATAGTTTACACGTTTAAAACAGTTTTGTTCTAGGAAGACCAAAAGTGGCATAGAGGTTCCCAGAGGCTAGGGCAGGCGGAAGGGGGAGTTAGTATTTGATGGGTACAGGTTTTGTCTGGAAAAATGAAAAAGTTTGGGAGACAGATGGCGGTGATGATTGCACAGCAATGCAAATATACTGAATTGTACGGCTCACAGTGGTTAAAGCGGTAAATGTGTATATTTTACCACAATTATATATGTTACATATATACATAATATACAACATATAATTGTGCTACCTTAAAATGTGGGCTTACTAGGGAAGCCATGCTATACCGGAAACTCCAAGACACCAGAAGTCAAGATTCTCTGTCCCCTAGTTGTTCACAGTCCACCAAGCAATACAAATAAAGTGACTTCCTAGTTGAGGAAAACAAGAGAGAGGCCGTAAAAAAAATCCGGAAATTTGGAATAGCTGTCTTTCCCCATCCTGCCCCCTCGCCCTTGGCCAAGACTTGTCCCTTTGTCATCCACTTCCGAACAGAGCTGCAGCCAGCCCTTGTCTGTATGATGTCTCTTTGGGGCCTCCTCATGGCCCTCAAAGGCCCCTGGGGAGTCACAGCTCTGCGGGAGAATCCAGCATGGTCACCAGAGCCCAGTTTGGGGGGACACCGTGGGGCCACACCTGTCCCTGGCCGGCCACGGAAGAGCCAGCTTCCCCAGCCTGCCCGGGGAGGACTCTTCTGTGGGCCCCGCCTCTAGAGTCTGTGTTCAGATCTGTGTCTGTCCCCCCGGCACAGGGTCCCATCCAGGTTTGCAGCCATTTTTTTTTTAAACTGCTCAAGAGTATACCTTTTTGTTGTGCTGTATTCTTGAAATAATGTTTCTGCTGTGCTTAAATTAGAGGAATAATTCCGGTTCTTTGTAGTTCCTTAGCCTGGTGTTTTATTTCAAGAGCTAAAACACTAAACTTGGAACCTAAGACCTGGACCTTTGGCTCCTTTTGCCGAAAGAGCAGAGCAGACAAACCACTCCTCCCTAGGTGGGCCTCAGTTTCCCCAGATGTTAAAGAGGGAGGATTGTTTGGCTCCTTCTTGGCTGCGTCCTCATGGTTAACTTGTATCTATAAAAATAAGCCTTGGGGAGAGAGAAGCTGTGCTTAGCAGCTTGTTTTCACTACTAATGACTTAAGAAGTTTATGGAGAAGATATTTATGGCCGTAAGAGCAAAGCCAAGTTCCTCACCCTGGTTTCGCATGTGTGGAATAAAGAGCAGTTCGTTTCCCTTGGTTCAGTTGGAACACGCCCTGAGATTGGGCCGGGACAATGATGTCGCTTCACCAGGCCAGGCGGCCTTTATCCTGGGTATTGAGCTACTCAGCACTGCCGGGTTGAGGGAAACAAGAGCGCAAACAGGCAGGCAGACACCGGGGCACAGCACGGCGTCAGGAGTAGGGGATGTGCCAGGGACCCACCCCAGGGACTGTCCAAAGAAATGCCAACCAGCATTTTGATTGTGTTTCATGCACTCTTTCTGATCAGAAAGAGGACGTGATGGTACTAAACGCGTGATTTTTACAGAGAGGGCTTTGTCTGGGGAATGTGCGAAACTCATAGACTTTTGCTTTTTGTCTTCTCAGATGGAAATATTGCCAGTGAAGACAGTTCCCTCTCAGACGCCCTTGTGCTAGAGGATGGTAGGTTGTCCGTTTCCTGCTTCAGAACTCAGGCCCAGATCAGACGGTCTTGAGCTGTGTGTCGTCGGGCACAGCTCGGTGGAAAGGCCAGAGCCAGGCTGAGGTGGCAGCTGGGCGCTCCGCGAGTGCCTCGTCCCCAGCACTCACCCGTGTGGTTGGGAGCGGGTGGGCACAGCGTCAACTCATGTCTGTTGGAACTTGAGTGTCTCCTGTGGCCCAGAGGTAGGGGACAAGGTGATAGACCGTGAACGGTGTTCTGTGTTGTAGTTGCCAAAACCACATTTGTAACTAAACACCGTGTGCAGTTGCCTTTTGAGTATTCATCATTTCTGGAGGAAAGATGTGGATTTTGGTTGGATCACAAGTCAAAGATGGAAGCCTACTAGGAAAGCCTAGGGGTGGCAGGAAGAAAACCAGCCCTCCACGTCGTCCTGAGAAATAGTGAAGACGAAAGGGAAGACGTCCCTTTAGATTGCTGGTCAGGACTTGAAACTGTCTTGCTCTTTTCCATTGACCTCTGAAAACCCAGGGGTCACCAGTATATTTTCTTGGGAAATTCTTAGGTAAACAGAACCGATTCCCATACCCCACCCCACCTC
>NC_048232.1:12304685-12375843 GCF_002007445.2 Ailuropoda melanoleuca | reverse complement strand
GGGGGCAGGGAGAGGTGTTTTGAACATGGGAGATCCAGCCCTGCTTCTGGCCCCTGTGGACTGCAGTCTCTCCAAAGAAGGAAAGTTGGGACAATTTAGTGAGATTTCTTTGTAAGAGAAGAGTTGGGGGAGGTGCCTGTGTTGTTCGCTAACGTGGATGCCTCATTGGCCATTAGTCCCCGGACCCCCAGGTGCCCTAAGGGGCACTGCTGCCTCACCTGGACCCTCACTCCCACTGCAGTCTTGCCCCTTCTAGGGGCTCTTTCCTTTACTGATTTGAGGGGTGGACACACTGGATATCTCCCTCTCCTTTCACCCCTGCCTCGTCTCTCCTGGCTTGCCTGCTTTGAACCCTGCCAGCTGACTGGCTCTCAAACAGGATTTTCATCCTCACACATCCAGGCTTACGAAGTTGCAAAGTCCGCTTATGGCTTTCTGACCAAATCCCCATTCCTTAGCGGGAATCGAAGGCCCCCTGTCCGCTGGGGCACCCGGCTCATCTCTGGGGGACAGCAGGTCAGCTGCACTAGCCCCTGAGAGCAGCCCCCCCTCCCCTCCTTCGCCTCCTCACCAGCCGCCGCCCCAGCTGGACGTGACCCTGGGCTCTGCCCTTCCTCCTCTCTGCCCGTCCGCTGCTGAATTCCCCCCAGCACATCGGGTGGGATAGATCATGACTCCCCTGAAGGCAGGGAGCAACCTGCCATTCAGTTAATATCTGTAACCTGTCTCCTTCCTGAAGAGCCTAAGGCAGGTCCAAGAGGAAAATGTCCAGGAACACGTTAGAAGACGAGAGAGAGCTGAGGAAAGCAGAGGGTGGATCCCCAGAGCCACCAACAGACAATGACACTCAACAAACATACTTTCTTTCCTTTCTTCGAACCAGTATTTATTGAGCACCTGCTGTGTGCCATCATTCTAGGCACTGAGTTGGTAGAAGTGAACCAAACAGAACCCTCACAGAGCTAAAACTTGCCCACAGCAAATTAGACGCTTTACTGTCTACCGAAAGACCACTTGACAGTATAATCAGGACTCCATTCTGCTGTTTGGTATGAAGCCATCCTTTGCCGCGGGTCTTTCACGGAGCTCGGGCTTCACTCGGTCTGTAGCAAATCCAGAGTGAAACTCCTCTCCCCACCGAATGCCGCTTGAGGTGTTGGTTTGGCTTGTTCTGGTTTGACCTGTCTCGGCAAGTGGGGAAGCCTTGGGGTGCTCTCACGGAGCACGCCCCCGTCTGGATGGCAGGGGTGGATGTGGGCGGGGGTGGGCAGGTCTGTCTGGGTCAGTGGGAGGGACCCTTGCTCAGTTCGTCTCTCTCCATCTCTGCGCAGAAGACTCTCAGGTCACCAGCACACTGTCCCCCTTACAGTCTCCTCACAAGGGACTCCCTCCTCGGCCACCGTCACACAACAGGCCCCCCCCTCCCCAGTCCCTGGAGGGACTCCGGCAGGTGCACTATCACCGCAATGACTACGACAAGTCCCCCATAAAGCCCAAAATGTGGAGCGAGTCCTCTTTGGATGAGCCTTACGAGAAGGTCAAGAAACGTTCCTCCCACGGCCATTCCAGGTGAGCCGGGTGAGGGAGGCCACAGGAGGTCACGGGGGGGGAAAAAAAAAAAAGACTGTCCCAAATAGCCTGGACAAGTCGCAGAATCCCATGGGCTGATGCCCTCCTTCCTGGGGTGGCCTGCCCACAGTGCTGCGCTCACAGCGCCCTCTGCTGCTGACCCTGTCGAGGTGCGGCTCCATCGTGCGCAAGGAAAGGGGGGTTTGGGCTCCCAGTGGGCGCGTTGGCACAGGGCTAGAATGGTGTGCAATGACATGAGAGTTGAGGAGGAAGTCTGGGGCAGCACAATTCTGCATGGCAAGTGAGAGGCCACTCGTAGGAATCCCAAAGTGGCTCAGAACCTGCACCATCGTCCAACAGGATTCTGGAGCCAAACAGCTATCATCTTAGCTGTGTGTTATCAGCTCATTACTCCGCTGATATTGCAGAGAGGGATTTTTGGAAGGCATTTTTGGTCCGCTTCTCTGTTTTTCTCATTTCCTTTAATTATGCCCTTTAAAGCTCCCAGTGGCTGTCCAGACAGGTAAATATTTATTAGTTGGAAAACAGAAACTGTGGTTGAGGGCAGGGACTACGCAGAACAAGGCTGAGGAAGGTGTTTGTCTCACACCACCATGGGGATCAGGGATGGGGACCCCCACCCACTCTAGGGTGATGGCGGAGTACCACAATAGGAATCCGAGGGAGAGGTGGGGCGGTCCAGGGCAAGCTTTCCCAACATCAGCCCTGGCTAGGTGGCCCTCTGGGAAGAGGGACAGTTGTGTCTGGCAGTGACCAGCCTGGTGTCCTCTGGTTTGCAGCAGCCACAAGCGCTTTCCCAGCACAGGGAGCTGTGCGGAAGCCGGAGGGGGCAGCAACTCCCTGCAGAACAGCCCTGTCCGCAGCCTCCCCCCCTGGAACTCCCAGTCCAGCATGCCATCTACACCAGACCTCCGGGTCCGGAGTCCCCACTATGTTCATTCCACGAGGTGAGTGGACCAGGCCTTTGGGCCACTTCCTTCCCTACAGCAGACCTGCCTTTGTGAATCTTGGCATTGCTGGCCCCAAACTGGCCCAAAGAATTGGTGAACTAGGGTCAGGCCTGAACCAGCGACACAGGTTCTTGTTAAAGCAAAGCAGGATGAAACCCCGAGCTGGCAGCGGTCAGCGCATGTTAGCCACAAGACCTGTTCTTATCCCAGTGGCTATGTCCAGTGGGCGCCAAGAGTCGCCTGGAGAATCCCCAGGCTTCTGGATGCAGTGGGCATGGAGGGAGTTATCCTTTTTTTTTTTTCTTTTTTTTAAAGATTTGTTTTAAGTAAGCAATCTCTACACCACACGTGGGGCTTGAACTTACAACCCTGAGAAGAAGAGCCCTGTGCTCTACTGACAGAGCCAGCCAGGCACCCCATAGAGGGAGCTTTGCTCATCAACATGGAGGCAGGGCGGCGAGCCAGAGCAGGGAAGCATCCTGCACCCAGAACAACCTTGCACTGATCCGGGTGATCTTTATTCTGTAGCCTTCACATAGCTTCCCACTGATGCCTCCCTTTATCCTGGACTTTTTAATGCCTCAAGGTGTAAATCCATTGTAGAGCAAAAGGAACAGGTGGAAGTGAAGCTGTGAATCACATCTTCTTTCTGAAAAGAGGCAAAACCAAAGCCATCCTTCCATTTTATCAAAAACTGATTGCCCAGGACTGTGGCTCAAAGGATGGATTTATATAGGATAAGATTGAGCTCTCCAGGCAAGATTGTCTCATTCATTCATTCACGCAACAAATATTTATCAAGTGCCTTTATGTACCAGGTACCCCCGTAGGTAGCAGTGAACAGAACAGACCACACTCCAGCTCTCGGTGGAGTGATATTTTAGCAGTGGGGAGTCACAAGAAAGAAAAATATATGTCAAGTGGTGATAAGCACAAAGAAGAAAAATGAACAGGGCAGGAGCCTACACAGTGGAAAGAAAGATTCTCTGTGAAGTGAAAGCATCAGGGACAGGGAAGTTCTCTTTAATAAGGTGACATTTGAGCAGAGATGGGGGTGGATGGGGTAGCAAGTTCTGAGGCTATCTCGGGGAACGGGGGGGGGGGGTCAAAGCCGCAGAGGCAGGCCGGCACATGGCATGTTCTCAGGAAGCCAGTATGGCCAGAGCAGATGATGGAGAGGGTGGGACCAGAGAGGAAACTGAGGACCGAGTCCTCGAGGGCCCCTCGCTGGGACTTCACATTCTACCCTGAGTGACAGAACGGGAACTTACCTCTTCCTGTATTTGGCCAGTGGGGCCACCCTGAATTTCACATGTATCCTAGCATTGTCCCCTGTGACAGAGATGGATGTTTATAGTGTGGACTCAAGGAGACAAAGTAGTGGCATGGTATTTGTACCAGTCGTTAAGTGTTCCGTGTTCCAGCAGCCGTCCATTTTAGTCTCGAGGGAATGGAAATCCGTTGTTGTGGGTTTCATAACAGTATTTGAACCCTGTGAAGTGCCCTCTGTAGACTGTTTTTTGATCTACAAAAAGGGGGCATTTCATCTGATTTAACATAATACTAGTTTTTTCAGAGGACACCCTTCTGTGGGTGCTGCCTTCTGTCCCACGCCCACTCAGAATGAGGCATCGTGGGCGAGGCCCGGCTGGCCTCCGGGGATCTGCGGTCCCCTCTGACCCCTTATGTTCACCTGGTGTCAGCAGGGAGCCCCGTGAGCCCCCAGGCAGTCCTGCTTCAGCCCCGTCTCCTAGACCCCCATTCGCTGGCAGCTCCCGGCTGGGGGTTCCGCCCTTTCCTGGGTCCGACGACGGCAAAGCCCGCTCCCCCCACCCCATACTCCCTGCCCCGGACGCCGCAGACCCACCCGCCGTCTCCCCGCAGGTCGGTGGACCTCAGCCCCACGCGGCTGCACAGCCTCGCCCTGCACTTTAGGCACCGGAGCGCCAGCTTGGAGTCCCAGGGCAAGCTCCTGGGCTCGGAGAACGACACGGGCAGCCCCGACTTCTACACCCCACGGACTCGTAGCAGCAACGGCTCGGACCCCATGGACGACTGCTCCTCCTGCACCAGCCACTCGAGCTCAGAGCACTACTACCCGGCGCAGATGAACGCCAACTACTCGACGCTGGCCGAGGACTCGCCGTCGAAGGCGCGCGCGCGGCAGCGGCAGCGGCAGCGGGCGGCCGGCGCTGGNCTGGCGCGGCGGCGACGAGGGCGACGCGGGCCGCCTGACGCCGTCGCGCTCGCAGATACTGCGGACTCCGTCGCTGGGCCGCGAGGGCGCCCACGACAAGGGCGCGGGTCGCGCCGCCGTCTCGGACGAGGCTGCGCCAGTGGTACCAGCGCTCCACGGCCTCGCACAAGGAGCACAGCCGCCTGTCGCACACCAGCTCCACCTCCTCGGACAGCGGCTCCCAGTACAGCACCTCCTCCCAGAGCACCTTCGTGGCGCACAGCAGGGTCACCAGGATGCCCCAGATGTGCAAGGCCACGTCAGGTGAGGGCGGCGGCGGGGGAGGGGGTGCCGGGCACGCGTGCGGTCGCGGGGCCGGGACCTGGCAGCTTGTTTTCGGGGCTTCCGGGTTTGCTCAGCCTTAGTTCTAGAAACCTTGGCGCCAGACAGGTGAGACTGCAGGCCTTTGGGGGGACCCCTCCTTCATGCCCTCGGTTTTGCCCCGGGGCAAAGACCTCGGAGAGGGTGGGGCAGCACTGGGTTAACTGGTCCCCATTTCGGCTTCCGAGGTCGGGGGCGCAAACCGTCCCTCCAGCCACTTCTGGTAGGGACAGTCAGAGCAGCTCTGTGCAGACGGGTCTCAGCATTAGCCATTGCAAGGTGCGCCTTTACCCTGGTGAAGAGACACTAGTTACAGACCCGAGTGGCCCCTTCCACAGGGACACTGGCTCTGGGCTTGGGCGCCGTGTCCCCTGGGTCGGGCTGAGCGGCGGCTGCGGGGTGGAGACCAGAGCTCGACTGTTAGAGCTAAGTCCCAGCTGCTCCGGAGTTCCTAGCTCCGTGATGTTAGGAAGGTGACCAGAGGAATTTTTGTAAAGTGCTTTCAGTACCTGATACTCTATCTTAAAACCTTTCATGATCTAATTAAGGGTTATTTTTTATTCTTGTACTAAGAGCTTTGAGCCGGGCCAGAATGGACACCACCACCCTTGGCTTCAGAGGCTACTTTCCCTTCTCGGTCCCTCTCTGGGAAAGAACAGCGGTGACAGGCAGGGCTCTCAGCACGCGCAGAGGGGGACCGCGCGGCCAGGAGGCTCTGCTCAGACTGACCATAGGGAAAGAAAGGGGGAGGATGCTGAGATATATGATTTTTAAAAATAGAATAATAAAATGAGAGTGAGTAGCAAACAGAAGGAACTCTTGAGTCAGGATCCTACTTGTGATGGGAGAGAGTTAGGTGAGGGTAAAGATCGGGGGAAAGACAGAAGAGGGGGTTCACCTTTGGGGAACCATAAGGGATTCTTGGGACCTGGAATGAGTGGGACAAAGAGGGAGGGACAGGCTGGTGTCCTGGGAGCACCAGGCCTCATGGCTCCTGCCTTCTGCCCCCGTTGACTCATTTGTTATGGCCCATCGACCGGATGACAAGTTCCAGAGATGAGAATAAAAGTGATTCAGGCAATCATGAGAGAACCATGGACTTGAGGTCCTCGAACCTTCTCCCATGTTCCTCGTTCATCTGTTACCTAAGCCCAGGGAAATGTGCCCTGGACTCCCCGGGTGGATTTTGAGAAGGAACGAATGAATGCATTACCCATCACCATTTAAAGAGCACGAGCCTCCGGAACACGTTAGAAGCAGCAGCCGGCTGATGGGCACAGGAGTGTTTCTGTTCTTTCAAAACTGTAGCGCTCTTGGCTCCGCTGACAGAGATTCGGAAACTCTTTGCGAGCATATGTTAGACAACGAATTGTAAGAAGCCGTGTCTGAGGTTTACCGATGAGAAAGATTCCATTCCCAGGAAAGCAGAGGATGCATTTAAGGAGGGTTTACTTACTAGTGAATTTCCCAGCTAGAAAAACCCTGCCCCCCTCGATAAACTCCTGGGAGTCAGATTTGGATGAGCTCTTCTAGAAAAGCCCTGTACCCTTGGAAGTGTCCTCAAGGGGTCAGTGACAAGCCTGAAACAAGGAGCAAGTGCTGAGTACCTTTCTGGAAGTTCTCTGTTCATAGCACCATTTTCACACTGGGGCCACATCTGAGGACGCCCAGAGGTCAGTCTCCCTGGTGTCCAGAGAAAGGGGCTCTTCCTGACTAGCCCCGCCCAGGTCTCCCTCCGAGCTCTGTGGGGCTTCAGGTTTTCTGCCACAGTGGGGGCTGTCGCCATCCCTGTGGCCACTTGCTAGTGCAAAGCAGGACCTAGGGATCCCCAGGTCAGCTTGACTCAGAATGGAGCCGCAGGTTTGGGGGAGAAAATGGAATTGGCCAAACATGGGGGGAAAGGCAGGTATCTCCCCACTGTGACCCCGCTATGGGATCATAGCCGACATCTCTGGAAGGAAGCTTCTTCACCTGACCCCTGTCCCTTCTGCGTCACCTCTCTGCAGCTGCCTTACCTCAAAGCCAGAGAAGCTCAACACCGTCAAGTGAAATCGGAGCGACGCCCCCAAGCAGTCCCCACCATATCCTAACCTGGCAGACTGGGTGAGTCCCCCTTTTAGACCTCTTCCACGCTCTAGAATGACCTCAGCATTGCTTGTCAGTTAGGAAGGATTTAACAAGTGTAAGATCCTAGTGACAGAAGGGTTTATCGGCAAAAACACGAGTGTGTGTTCCTGGGAAACCTCTTCCTTCCCGAAGCAGCCGTGCGAACGCCATTCCCTCCCACCCGGCTCCTTTCCACCGCCTTGGGACGGGCCCGTGGTCTCGCTCTCCACACTGGCGGTGGTGCCAGGGACGCGGGGAAGGTGGGTGCCCGAAGGCAGACCGCACCGCTTTGCTCACAGTTCCAGGTGGCATTTGATTTGGGGTCTGATTCTCTCAGGCCGACTTGTAGGGCCAGGCGACGGGTCGGGGAGAGCGGATCTGAGCTCCGCACGCTGGACCCTGGGCGGGCTTCACGCGCCCCTCAGGGTGTCCCCTCCCGGAACCACGATGCTTCGCAGGGAAAAGGGCAAGAGGCTCAGAGCCAGTCTCTGTCCTCGCCGGCCGCTTGTTGGTAACAAACACGGGGGATCGGGTACGGTTCCCTGAACCGTCGGTTAGCTGTAGTGACCCCGCGGTCCGGCGGACACACGTAGGCTGCCGTCCGCACAACTCCTACCTCTCCTGTTGCTCCTCAGACGTCGCCTCTAGCTGATGTCCCGTTCTGTCAGGGACTGAGAGGTAAAGGGGCGAGGGATCCCTTGTTCATGTCCCCGTCTGCTGGAGCATCGGTGGGCGGTCTGGGGAAATGGGACATGTGTGCACGCGGAATCCTCGGAAAACGGCAGGCCCCGGCTTGGCTCCGCTGACTGCGTTTCCAGCTCCCGGGCTTGACAGACGTGATTTTGTTTCTGTTCATGTATCTGTGGTGATTTTCAGGCCAGGCTTGAGGGGGCCTTGGTATGTGATGGGAGTGAAGGGGAGCTAATGCTTATTGAGTGCTGGCTGTGTACTCAAAGGCTGGGAGCTTTTTCTAACATGTATGAGTTCATCTCCCGCTCACGGTGGCCTCGCAGCGGCAACACACAGATCTTTGGGTTTGATAGATGAAGCCCAGGGAAAATCCGTGCCCTGCCCAGAGTCACGCGGCTGAATGAAGCAGCATTCCCTCATCTCTGGGGTCTTGTTTTTTTCTACCAGGCCGGTGGTTCTTACAGTGCTGTCCCCAGACCAGCAGCATGAGCATCTGTGGCCTGGGATCTTGTGAGAAATGCAGATTCTGGGGCCCATCCATGACCTACTAAATTCGAAACTCGGGGGTGGGGCCGGGCAGTTGTGTTTGAACAGGACTCGGATGCCCTGCTGCCGCCGCCTCCATTGAATCAGAAGCCGCAGTCCCAGCTGCAGGGATCTTGCGTCCACCCCCACTTCTTGGTCTGTTTTGGGGCAGCAGCTACCCCCTGTCCTTATCCCAGATCATGACCCTCCCTTGCCTACCAGCCGCACGCCAGCTCCATCTTGTGTGCTCGGGCAGCTGCGGCAAGGCCTCGGGCCCCAGAGCTGCACGAGATGAACTCATACAGGAAAGCCCAATCTGCTGTCTAGATGGCACCTCCAGCGGCCGAACCCTTCCACCCAAATAAGGACTTCAGATTTCAGGCTCTGTCTGGATCCCCCACATTTTCTGGATCATGTCCAGTCTCCCCTGATCTGAATAGATGACTGACTGACAGCAGGCCTGAAATGGGTAAACACCACCGCAAATGTCTACACGCTTGAGCTGGCCTTGAAACCTGGGTTTCACCACAGAGAGCTGGTGGGGACTCAGGACCCATGGGAAACCAACTGGAAACAGTTTTGGTCCTTGGAGTGAACCTTTTAACAGACTGATGTGAATCATCATTCACAGCCAGTAACTATTCTCTGCGATGTGGACAGAAAATGGGAGATGGGTAAAAAGTGCCAAAGTCTGCCTGCCTCACAGACCTAACGGGTCTCCTGACTCACTGCTGGGGGCTGAAAGTTCTGCATGCTGGGATTATCTGTCACTAACGCTGGGGTGTGTGGTTAGCTGATCTCTCCAACGTATTAATAAGCTACTAATCATGTCTGTGTCAGTTCCTCTCTTTAACATGACCTCTCTTCTCTTCCTCCTTCTGCTTTCCTTTGTTCAGAGAAGCAACAGAAAACTCACCCATTATGGATGGGTCTGAGTCTCCAACTCACCAAAGCACTGATGAATAGAGGTACCGTAAGGGCATGTGTGGTTCTCCTAGCCCTCCCCCCTTTCACTGCTCATAAGTTTGTGGTATCAGACATGCTGCATGTATCCCCCCTGCCCAATCGTAATTTCCAGAAGGAAACTTCTGAGTGGTGTGGAAGCTGCTATTTTTATGTTTTATTTCTGGATATACACGTGGAGGTCTATTTATATGTACGTGTTTGTATCAGATGTTAGACGCTACCTCCCAGAAAAGACCTGAGTATGTTTTAGCCCTTTCCAGACTCTGTGTACATACTGGTTTAGTGACCATGGTTTAGTCCATGGGAAGAAGAGTGTGCTGTAGTTGACATGACAAAGCACCTCAAGCAGACCGAGTTGACCTAGTCACTGAAGATCACCCATGATTTCATCCAGCGTGCCTGAGGGACACATGTATACTGTGCCAAATGCCCTGCTTTCCAAAATGCGGTCCGTCATCATCACCGGGGGCCTTGTTGGAAAGCTAGACTCCTGGGCCTAATGAATTTGAATCTGCATTTTAACGAGATCCCAGGATGAATCAAATGCACATTCAGATTTGCAAAGCACTGGTCTAGTGGGAGGAAAACCAGGAACATCTGGTCTGGTTCTGCTTTCCAGGGACCAGAATCTAACTGGCAGACAAGACATTGAGATTTAAATAGCATTTCAAGGGTCAGCTAAAAAAAGATAAGGATACCATTCAGAAGTGGATAAAAAGTTGTAAGCTTATTCAGCCAAAAAATAGAACCCTATGTTCCAGGAACGACACTTGAGACCAGAGTTGCAAGAGTTCACATCCAAATCCACAGCTTGAAAAATCTAACAGGAGCCCTACAAGGAGAGTAAGGAAGTGCAGGACATATGTGTTTTACTATTCTGAGACTTTAAAGCATTCCAAGGGGAGCAGGAGGCCTCTGGCTTCACGGAGATACCTCTTGAATCTGGCTTCCACTGTTTGGGGTGGGGTTGGGGGCGGGGGGCAGTTAGGGACGAGGAGAGGGGCCATTCCATGGGCAAAAACTGCGCCAGGGGCAGGGGTGTTTGGTAAACAGCAAGGAGCCTTGTTTTGTTGTAGAAAGCGAGCCAGACTTCTCCCTAAAAAGCAGGGTAGGACAAGATCCTGAACAAATTAGGAGACATGGAACAGTTTTTACTGAAAGTCTCCTGAGTTGGCAGATGGGTATTAGGAAAACGGGGGCTTAAGCCTTTGAGAGGAAGATGGTGTGCAAACAAAAACTTGAACTGAGGAAATCGGAAAGACTTTATTGGCTTCATTCAACGTCTCATGAATCGGGCGGCATCTCACGCAGCACAGAAAGGAGCTGTACGAGATGAGACGCCTACAGGCAGAAGGGGGCAGGAGTGCGGCTTTACGCTAAGCAAAACATCAGGTGGTTACTGCAAGGGAACTTTAGGCCTGGCAAGCGTCTGTCAGGCACGTGACCTAACTCGGGCTGATCAGGTGATGCCTGACAGACTGGTTTAAGGCTCCATTTCTGGGCAAACTGATCCTAATTAAGTTGAGGTCTCAGTTCGGTGATGTGGATCTTAGCATCAGTGACTCCATTTGGGGCCTGTTTTGTGTTTAATTAACAATTTCCTCCTTTTGGTTGGACTCTCAGCCTAACCGAGAGATGTGATCAAAATTTAAGGGATTAAGGGTACTCCCAGCTAATGCTTGGGAGTTCTCACAGGTTTTGCTGAATCTCTGCGTGGTATTCACAGGTCATGAGATCAGGTTCATTCTTTACATTGGTCATTCTCTTTGTTCCTTTTCTGAAGTTCTGTTCTTGGGGAAATCCTTTGCTGCAAACATGTACTTAAAGCTTTTGAGAACTTTTGAGAGAAAAGCGTGCACCAGCGGGACTGTCGTTATTAGAAAACACCCGATGTCTAACGCGTCCTTCAGAGCCAGGGTCCCTAGGACCCAAACTGATCAGGCTCAAGTATGTCCAAGAAAGACCCCATTGAAGGAGTCCCATTCTTAAGCCAGCTGGCGTGTGTCATGGTCTTGCGTAGGTGGGTCTCCGCTTTCCCAGAGCGTCTATCCAAGTGCAGCAAGTAGTGTTGGCCACAGCACCACCGCAGCTCAAAGACACTCAAGGGCTGTCCTGTCATCGGAACAACTTTGGCAGCGAGCCTAGGAATTTGTGAAGCAGCTCGTGTTCTAGCAGCCGATTCTGCAACATCTGCGAGAGTGAAGGAGAGGCCCCTAAGTGTGGCCTCGCTCGTACTTCTATCCGGGAGGGAGGCGTAGGATCTGCCAAGGGAAGTGATCTTTGATTCATGAAGGCTTCCTGGTCCTTCCTGAGTCTATTGCTTGGGACTCAGAGGAGGCTGAGTTTGGTTTATTTGGTTACCCTTGCCTGGTGTCGCTTTCTTTGGACAGGGCCTGGATGCAAAGTTCCCTGGGACTGGGGTTCTTAACCAGGGACTGTGACATAAGAGAGAGGGGCTGGGCTCGGCCCAAGGAAACTAAGCACTGGCAGTCCGGCAGAAGTTTGGGATGGGCGGGACTAGAGGAGCACAAGTATTGTGGGAAATCCAGCAGTCTTTTGGAGGTTAGATTACCTCCCCCTTTGCAGGGCCTGAGATGCGTGAACAGTGGTATTATCTTTGCGGGCCAGGGCCAGGAAAAAGGTGGACAGAAGAATCATAAAGACCTTCATGGAGTAAGAATTAGGGGAAGGATGGTCAGAGCGGGAAGGGGGAATAGAAACTTTCTTATCCCGCATCTTGGGAGGAAGCTGTCAACCTTGATGTCTGCTACCTCTCTTGCTCGTCAATTTGATTTTGAGGTCTCCAGCTTTTGCACTGGACCAGACGTCAGGTGGAGCCTTCCTCAGACATAAGATACGCACCCAGGGTTCAGCACCTTATAGTTTGGCAGTGGCATCAGGGGTCAAGAGTTCTTGGTAGGGTTCCTTTCCATGAGTCTCAGTTTTGTAAAATCATCAGAGGAAAACAATCAAGTGGCTGTAAATGATAAAACACTTAAAAATGCTCAGATCGGATTAGAGTTCATTATAATGAAATTGACAAAGGAAATTTTGGTTACTTCTGTAATACACAACTTTTAAAGATAGTAACTGGAATTATGAATCACATTATACCAGGGCATATCAGATTTCTAGAAACTTCTTCATTCAGTTTTAAGGCCATTTATACTAACAACATGATCTATACAAATAATCTAAAAAGGGTTTTATCACTTATATGACAAAGCTTCCCATGTAATTTAATGTAGCAAGTAAACCTAATTAGTGTAACATCTTTTATAAGGGGAGAGATAAATCCTTTGAGATTTTCCAGGGACACTTTAGCCCTGGAATCTACCAGATTTGGGTAAGGTTTTCCATTAATTTCCGTTTTAGTTTCCTGTTGGCTATTTAATGGAATAACCGGTCGCAGGTTATCAGAAAACCCTTCAGAGTCCCGTGCACTATGAGAAGGGCTCCTGCGGAGGCCCACCTTGGAGACCAGTAACGGGGCAGACTTTGCTGACGGGCAGGTAGTCTCTTTGGGGCGGAAAGGCACGTCAGAGGGTGAGAAGGTCATGAGTACTCAGAGGTAAAAGAGGATCAAGGGAAGTAGTAAGAGACACATCATCGTTACAGTCTTTGGTTTTAGGTACCTCTTGTGTCTTTCATTTTTCATTATCCTTTTGCAATGACTCTCAATGAAGCTACTATGGAATCAAGAAACCTTTTGGAGGCGTCTGCATGCCAATGAAAATAGGTAACCCATTCTGTTGCATTTGACAGACCTTGCTTTCAGGTTCACCTAAATGAATGATCTCGTCTAAATGGAATGTTCCCAATAATGGCTAACAACCTCAATAAGGAGGTCAACTGAGGCAAGCTCAAATGACCAGAAACGGAGTTTATCTGGGAGTGGCAGAAGAATTGCAGTTTGAGGGCTTGGGGCAGGCTGGATTTGCAAAGAGTGCAGAGGGAAAAGTCTAGCCAGAGTCTAAACAAATTCATTGGCTGGAGGACGAGAAGAGATCCTTGGCCTATGTTTGCTGGTCAGGCTTCTGTAAGTCAAGCATTTATGGAAAATCAGTCTGAGTTCTTAAGTTCTGTTCTCCTGAGGGGATGTGCGTGAGATTCTTCCATTTCATATTCTCTGGTTTCATTTTAGATTGAAATCCTTTCACATTCCCCACTCTTGCTCCAGATCTTTTGCAGAAAACATCACAGATCAACCATGTTGTTTGGGCATTGTTTTCCCTTTTCTTCCCTTTTTGATCAAAGATGTTGTTAGATGGAGCACAAGTCCCTGGGAACGGAGGAAGACCGTCCTCAGGTATCTTGTGCCACAGAAGAGGGAACTGGAAAGTGGATTTCGTCAGCCCCGTTTGAACAAGCAGCAATGCCAAAAGCCAAAGTATACATATTTGTAGGGGACAGGGAAGTTCAGAAAGGGCCTGAACAGAATTTGCTTTTGGAGGATTGGCCGGCGTCCTCTGCTGATTTCTGGGAAGAACTATAATTTGTGTAAGGGTAGGTTAATTTTCCTTTATGAGCCTGCACTGATTTTCTCTATTCTGTCCTTGACATAAGTGACTCCATTTTAGCTTGGTTCTACATTTCCCCTTTTTGATCAAGCCCCCGTTGGGGGCAGCAGTCATCCAATATATTGCTAAGTGTTTTTTGTATGGACATCACCTTTTGATGATCCACGTTGCTTCTTCATTGTTTCTTTTTGTTTCATCATACTTGTATCTTTTTTCTTTACCATGTCTTCCTTCAGGATGAGAACAGCTTTGGGAATGGTAGCAAGCAAAAGGCCACACGTGAGCAACTCATATTGTGTCAAAGTGGCTGGTCAAGGCAAGGAGACTTTGTCAAGGGTATAGGTGTGAGACATTTGCTTGCCCTAGGCTTTGAAATGCTATCAGGTTTGTTACCTTCACAAAGGCTGGATAGGTAACTCAGTACTTTAAGTCACAAAACAAAATGACAAATAGGATACAAAGACCCAAGTGTAGTATAGATTGAAACCGTAAGCCCAGTCTTGTTGGAAACCAGCTGAACAAATCAAAATTCCAAGATGAGTCAGACTGGACTTGTTGTGACCGAACCTCGACTTCCCCAGAAGTGTTAAGCCAAGTCTGCGTGTTGATCGACTCTGGCACAGACATCTTGTTCAGCCAAGAGAAAACTGAGGGCTAGCCTACTGTCAAGGACAATTTTAGGCAGAGAACCTAGGGAGTTTTGCTGGGCGGCGATGGCCTTAGCACTAGGCTCAGCAGTGGTTCGATGGGTTAAAGCAAAATTTGGGGTCCTGCCCTCCTTTGCACCCCATCCTAACCAGGGAAGTAGGGATCTGCCAAAGGAAGCAACTCTCGAATTATGAATGCTTCCTGGTCTCCTCTAACCTGATAATGTTAAATTCAGGGGAGCTGACCAATAAGGTGTCTCAGTTTGGCTGTGGACAGGTGGGGTACAGTGAGAGAACCAAAGAGGTTGCCTGCTTATATGCCACTTTGGGCACTCAGAGGCCCCAGGAGAATGATCACCCTGGACAAAGATAAATCCTGTCAGGGCACAGACCACTCCTGCTAAAGCAGCATTGTTCATGGATTCATTGGCATAAATTGTCACATTTGCTCGTCCAAGCCAGGGATCAGTTAGGTTTTGGCACATTCAGGAAGTTAATCTCCTAGCATGACATAAAGAGCTGTTCTAAATTCCTTGCAAAAATTCTTTGTGATCGGGGACAAATCTGATTTAGGTACTCCTAAGAACATGGTGATGCCAGCGCACTGTGGTGTGCACAAGAATCTGTATCGAACTGGTCAAGAACAGGTGTCACCCGAGAAAAGTAACAAGGCGGCACTGGGAAGCCGGGCTGTGACAGTTTAAGCGGACATCGAAGAGAATTCACATGTGGTTTATGAAGGAAAACTGGCTACAGGAAAGCCCAGGAGGTCTCCAAAATCATGGACAGATCAGAGTTTGTGAAGGCAGACCCAGCAGTCTGAGAGGCTGTCTCCCTTGGCAGTCGCCTGGGAGGTAAGGAGGGTAGGGTACAGTCTTTCCAAGTCAAGGAGCAACAGAAAAGAGCAAACAGGAGGGAAAAAACCACTTAGGTGGAAGAGTCTGTTTCATTTTTGCCTGTCACGATTTTCATAGTAAAGGAGGGCGGTGATGGAGGCCTGGTCTGACATCTCGGGGGAGCCAGCTGCTGCTGGCGGCTGGAGAGCTTGCGTTTGTTCCCTTCAGGTCCCGGGACTCCTGGAAGTCGGGATGGAGGACTTCAGGCTTAGCTATGCAGGAACTGGGGAGCGGCACCAGAGTGGTCCTTTCACACCAGGGAAGAGGGAGTCCTTCAATTGAGGTCGCTTCCAGTACGGGTATCCTTCAGGATGTGGCTCATGAAGGGAGTCAGAGGTCAGGTCATATTGTTCAGCATAAGCTTCTGGAACTTGTGAGAGGTTTCTGGAAATAGAGACGAAGTGGCAGTATTTTAATAGGTCTTGCTGGGCCATCTGAGGGTCAGAATACTAGGAAGGAAGCAAATGCAAGCATCTGCCAGTTACGTCTTATAAGGAACAAGCTTTTCAAAAGGTAAGACTTTAGCTTCAAAAGGACCAATGACAGCATCTTGGGCCAGAGAAATCCCAGAGCTGCACAGAATTTTCCTAGTGGGGTTTTAATGATGACTTTAGTCCTTTCCACCCATCCTGGCGAGTGAGGGGGATAGGACGGTGCAGCCTCTGAGGCACAGGACGGACTGGGCGCGCCCTGGGAGCAGCAGACCAGGAACATGACCTCCAAGGTCCCCACGCAAAACCGTGGGGACACCCCAGGTCAGGATGGGGTTTTTTAAGTCATTTTGTTGCTACAAAACTGACAGGGGTTTGTTGACAAGGAAAGCTTCTACCCAGTGAGAAACAGAGACCATGACCAATACGTATCAAGTATGTTCATGGTAACCATGAAAATTTCTCAAGTTCTCCTTGCTAACAAGTTTTGTAACAGAACATGAATTCTAATCACCAGTGAACGCGGGTAGAATAAAAGGGGTAGATCTCCATTATACTTAATGCTGATAACTGAAGATATTCCCATTTTAATTAAACCTACAAACTTGAACTAGCTTTTATTTACTGAAGATTCATCCTAGATCACATGAACTTCAAAAATATGTGGCTTATTTCTCTACCATGACAGTTTTAGAATACTTCATTTAATAAGTGCTTTTTAAGCCAATTAGTTAAAACTTTTACAAATTAATTTTGGCAGTACCATCCAGAGGGAGGAAAATGTCACCCACCTACAACATACATCCATAGACATACAGAGATCTTAACAGCTGTCGTTTTAAATTTTAGCCATGAGAGCAGTATGAGAATGCAAAACTGACTAGTCTACGAAAGAACACTTGGAAGCAAATTGTGTTTCTGAAAGTTGGAATAAATTCAGATTACCTGCCGACGCATTTGGGGAGAAGACATTTAAGATTTTCATTCGCCTAAGTTCCAAATAGCCTTCCCCCTCTTTTTTTCCTTCTGGTAAGAATGACCTCCCTGAAGTCTGCACTTGCAGGAACCTGTCTTGTAGGCCATCCCTTTCAAGCAGAACATTCCCATCATTCGTCGGAGAAGGGCTTTCGTTTCTTAAATCCAGATCAAGCCTTTTCAGATGAATTGGGAAGGTTTGGGGGTTGGTAAAAATGACTTGCTACCAGAGTTACATTTGTGCTAAGACAGGGACCCCCGTTTTTAATTCCTCAAGAAATTGGGTTGTGACCTGAGTGACATCACAGGCTGACCCATCCATCCCACTACATTTATTTTCAGTTTGTTGCTTTATATCAAGACGACCTTCAGTTAGCAAGGAAATCAAAAGCTTCCTGTGTTCCAGATTTAGAGCTTACTCTCTGGCTTGTTCTAGTAAATCCTTCCAATAGATGGCTTTAAAATGTTTTTCTTTCCTTCTGAGGACATGGTTTCATTTTGGCTTAGGGGAGAAAGCCCCCCAAGAAGTTGCTGTCAGGCTCTGATGATGACTGGATGCTTCCCATTTAGCCAACTTCTGACCAAAGAGCTACTTAGAAATCCTTTCAGCTCTCTTGTCAGGTTTGAGCTCAAACAGTAAATATTCCTGGCTACTACTGAACACCACCACGGATACAAAAGAGAGGGTACAAAGAATACCACTCTCTCAAGAGCCAGAGCCACTCCCAAAGATGACCAAAAACAGAGGCTGAGACACTTCACAAGGACTGGCAGTAAGCCCAGGACCCCAGCCACACATGGGGTTCAACCCACACTTCTGCCTGGCCATATACTGGGGGCCCCAACGTGATGGCTGCCAAGCCAAGCTCTCAGGACACAGGAGAGCAACAGCTGTCCCTGGGAGAGAAAGGTTCAGTAACCCGTGGGTCTGGAGTTGGAAAGGAAGGGACGCGAAATTTGACCTTCCTCTCTCGAGTGGGCTACGGAGACTTGGGAGAGAGGACTGTGGTAAAGACTCTCGCCCTTAGCTGGCTTCTGCTAGTTTTTCCAGGATTCCCATCTGTGGGCTCCAGAGCAAGTGGGGTTTAAAGTACAGAGTGTAACTCATGCATTACCAAAATCTGACAAGGGTGTCCCAGGTTTAGTTTCCCCTTGGCTATTTGAGGAAGAACTGGTAGCAGTTACAAGAGAATCCCTCCGAGTCCTGTCAGCCCTTCGAGAGTCCCATGCGTGGTCATGTAGTCTCCCGCAGGTGGAAAGACTGTTCAGATAAAGGATTAATACCACGAGTACTTGGGCCTAAAGGAGGATAAAGGGGAGCAGAAGGAGTGCCAGTGGTTAGACGGTCTTTTGTTTTAGGTACCGCTTCTGTCTTGAACTTTTCACTACCCTTTTGCAGTGCATCTCTCAGTAAAGGAGTTGCAAAATTTTGAAGCCTTCTGAAGGCTTCTGCATGCCAATTAAAATGGGTATCCCATTCTGTTTGGGAAGCCTTGCATTCACATGCACTTCTTAAATGAATGAACTTGTCTAACTGGAACATTCCTCGTAACGACCGCTGGGATTCCAGGTTGTCTTCAGCACTGCTGGTCTGTGTGCAGGAGAGACCTTAACTATTTTTAGCATAAAACCCCTCGAGCTTTGGGGTGTGGGGGCACCCACAGAGCCTTGAGAAGACTGGGATCCCATTTTTGGAGTTTTCCCGCAAGGTTTGGCGGTGTGCCTTTGATCGGGTATTTCCTTTTCCTGGGGGACAGCCTTTGCCCTGCTTATCTGACCTGAGAGCAGGTGTCCCTCACTGCACAGGATTTCCTCGTGGGTGACAGGTGACGTGGTATGAAACCTGCCTGTCCGTAAGCACCTTACCCTTACACAGGAGTCTTGTGCTTTGCAGAAGGTGGTCTCCTAGAAAGGTGGCGAGTGTTCTAGCAGTACCCGTGGTCCCAGTTCACTGGCTTGAGAATGGGGAGAGATCCTCGGCAGGTCTCCCGGCTCAGGAGAGAAGCTCAGTCTTCTGCAGATCAGGATGGGAAACCAGTCTCTCGGTGCTTAGGTTCTGTTCTTCCGACGGTACGTGCCTGAGAGGCTCCAGGTCACATCCTCCAGTTCCACTCTGGACTGAAACCACTTCCCAGTGGCCACTGTAATTCTAGCTTGTTTTACTGAGACTGCCGTCTTTGCAGTTACCTACAGCTTCCGGGAGCACCGTTTCCAGACAGGAAGTAGCATTTGCGCTGGGAGGTGGCACACTCAGTTCTTCTAGAACTTGATGCCAGTTCAGCTGAGTCTTCGGTCTCTCAGAGAGAAAGGAATACGTAGGAGGGATGTGCCACCAGGTTGGGGATCTCGGGGCCTTTCACAGTGTACCTCGTGGCACAGAAGTTTTCTTGAGGTCGATGGGTGACCTGGTGGCCATCTAACCCATTCTGTAACCAACGTACCCTAGCACGGGGGTCTTCAAGTTAGGGGGCAAGCACTCCAACAGCTTTTAAGTGCTTGACCTGCACCCACCAATTTTGCAGCTTTGGCTTCTGAGATTCTCCTTAACAACAGATCCATTATTCCTTTACCTCACATGCACATGAACAGACCCGCAGTAACCACAGAGAGCATACTGTGGACTGGCCAAGAGGAGGCGTGAGGTGTGCAGGACACCAGGGACTGAGGGCTAGGGCCTGATGTTCCAAGTGCAGCCACCTGCCAGCGCAAGCTGAGCCGCCAGGCCCTGGCCAGCCTGCAGACTCAGCCAGGGCTGAAGACTCTAGGAGAGCCTCCCGTCAGTCTAGACAATGTGAACGCTGGACCAGGAAGCCAATTCGATGGGGAGCTTAACACAGACAGCAGAGTCGGAACCGAGAGGAACTTACCCATGGCCCTCAGAAAGGGTGACAGAGACCTCAGGGTTCACAGATATCGCTGCCTGTGTTTCTTCTTGTCCTGGAGCTGTCAGAGGTCTCCTTGGGATCCCACTGCTGCCACCAAACTATTAAAAAACAAAATTCAACTGAGTAAATTTTAAAGATCTTACTGGCTTTTATTCAATCAAGTTGCAACCCCAGCCCTTGAGGAACCAAAAACAAATGTCCCTGTCTTATAAATTCCATCTTTACAGGAACAGTCACACAGCTCTGGAAGCAATTCAAAGGCCCCCCCCCCATGGTTTTTTGTTTTGTTTTACCAATTCCAAAACCTCCCTCACCTAGTCACCTAAAAAGGCTTTACAGGTATTTTAAAAGATTTGGATTTAAGAAAGAAAATCCTTCTTGGAGGACCTTGCCTTCTTTCCTGTCTTTGAGACCTGTGTCTTTGAGTCATAAACGCTCTATCTGTTCTCCTCCAGGACCTAGCCTGTAGGCGGTTTCTTTGAAGTGCAAACTTCAGCAAGGTCATTCTTACCAGAAGGGAAAAAGAAGGGGAAAGTCTATTTGGAACTTAGGTGAATGAAAATCCTCAATGTCTTCTCCGTAGATGCTTTAGCCGTATTGACCAGGTAACCTGAACTTATTCCCACGTCCAGAAACAGTTTGGATCCAACTTTCTTCTGTAAATGAGTCCGGCAGCGCCGAGCCCCTCTCTGGTTTCGGGCACACGTACAGCCGGACCTGGCTGTTCTCGTTCAGCCCCGCCTCTACTTCCTGCTCCCACATCCGCCTCGGGTGAAGGCTGCTTGGCCCTGCTCGGGCCTCTGCCCTTCTTTGAAGCAGTCAGTGACCATGGAGGATTCTAACTGGCCCACCTGGGTCACTTGTCCACCCGGGGGGAGCACCATCAGGACCACAAGGAATTAGGGAGGGGCTGTCCCCCAAAATACTGCATATGTCCCCTGTGGATTCAGCCACCTTCTGCCGGGAAACCTTTCTCAGTCCCTCAGGCACATGGCAAGAGGCAGGTCTGTCAGGGTGGAGAGGGAGGTTACAGGGTGGGTACATGGGAGTTAGCCCTCCACTGCTTCCATACTGTAATAGGTCCCGTGGTCGGCATCAGAAGGAAGGGCCTATGTGTCACCTGTATGTCACTGTGCTTCTGAAAGCAGCATTCATCCCACTAGATCAGGAGGTCCAGGCCCAGGACCCTCAGTAAAGGCCACAGAATGCCACTGATGCCTTGGGTTTTCCAACTTCCATGGGTTTTTTAAAAGCCAGATGAGAAACATTTACAAAATTCACAATGCCTTCATCCCTTCGTTCCTAGAGAGGTCAGCCAATCAGAGAGAAAGATGGGCACGACCGCGGCTTCTCGCGCACAAACTGGCCCACAGGGCGGGGAGGAAGGTGCTCGTTCACCTCGCTGTTCTCTGCACCCCACGGGACTAGGATCGCTTTCCTTCACCCGTCCCATCCCGAACCCTAGCGCCAGGTCGGGGAGAGCAGCAGCAGGGGAGAGACAGGTCTCTTCTGACGTACGCAGAACCCTTATGATGTTCCCCAAAACCTCTCTCTACCCCGAAACGGCCTATGCTCTGGGGCATTAAAGACACACAGACCAACCACCCCGGAGTCACAGACCAATGTCAATCACAGGACATGTCACTTCAACACCTGGAGGCTGAAGGCCCCTAGTTTCGTCCCTGCAGGAATCAGTACAAATCGACACTCGGAGGGCACTAGGAACAGAGGCAACAGCACCCAAGGGGCTCCAGGCCCGACACGCGGTTGGTGAGCAGAGCCCAGAGTTGAGCCAGCCAGCAGCAGGGCTGTGGCCAGCGGAGCAGGGGAGAGGAGGGCGGGCCTTCCTCAGGCCCCAGAGGGCTGCTCCCGCCCCATGGCCCTCCTCCGCACACCTACCCGCACACCTACCCGGCAAATGCCACCCCGTCCTGTGTTCGCAGAGGTGAAGTCCGACCTTTCCTTCTGCCCTCAAAGAGCCAGCCTGGGATGAGAGGGGCTCTTCCTCTAGCACCGAACCCTGGCCTCGGCGTGCCTGTAACCACCCTGCACGCCCCAGCCTCCCTGGTGATGCACACCTCAAAGACTTTAACAGTGTGTTGTTTTCATTCCAGCTCGTGTAGGTGTTCCATTACAATTTTTATAATCCGAAAACCATGCATGTTACTTAAATAGCACGGATTCAAAAATGTTTTAAACTCTTTTCAAAATACCATCTGTTTCACTTGACATGTTGAACGTGCTTCTAGGACGGAATAAAACCATAGGGAAAACTGGTGGTACCTCAGGAATCCTGTGCGGTCCCGGAGCTCTGGAAGCTTCCGAGGCGCAAGCACAGTCAGCCTGCGTGGAGGGTAGGGCCCGGTCAGGAAGCCTGCTCCGCATTCCCGGTGACGGCAGCTTGCGGCCAAGCCCGAGAGCCCCCGCCCCGAGCCGCTCCACCGTCCCCCTCAGGGGTGTGCGCGCTGCAGGGCCCCAGATGTGGATTTTGTTTGCTGTCCGTGAGCCCCTTCCCCCCGCTCGGCCCTGGCGCGCTCCTCCGCTAACCCGCCGCTCTCCTTGCGTTCCCCGCAGGAGCTACACTGACAGCTGTTTCCTGGATTCCTCCCTCTATCCAGAGCTAGCCGACGTGCAGTGGTACGGGCAGGAGAAAGCCAAGCCCGGGACCCTCGTGTGAGCCAGCCGGCCTCACTCTGACCGCCTCAACGCCATTCAGAGATCACCTCACTGCCTCTCATTTGCCTTACCCAGACGCACTGTCACCCTGCACCAGCTTCGGCCCTCAGCACTTTTTTCCTCCCGTCTCCGCATCCCCTTCACCCTCAAAAACCTGACTGAGGAGACATTCTGGAAGGTTCCGGTCCCACTGTGTGTCCCCTGGCGCTCTCGCCCGCAGAGCGCCAGGCACCAATCCTCAACGGCACCTTGCTGGCTTCCCCCTGCCGTGACAGCCCCCAGGCCGGGAACCACCAGGGAAGGTAGCGGACATCCAATTCCTGTGGACAAGTGGCATGAGAACAGGAAAGGGGACTCACGTACAGGGTGATCCAGAAGGACTATGACGCTGTGGTCAGCCTGCCACCCGCAGGCCCACCAAGCGCTTGGTGAAGAGGACGCCTCGCTCTGCAAATACTCTGGCGGAGGCTTGAAAACATCCCCTGGGGGAGTGGCTGTTGGGGGAGGGGAAGGAGAACGGAAAAGGAAGCTTCACGTGTCAGAGACACACCGAGGATCACAATCAGTTCTATGCTGCCAAAGATTAAAAAATTAAAAAATAAAAAAATAAGAGGGGCCAAGAGGAAGACATTCTTTCTGCAATGAAATCTTTTAAATTCTCAACTGCTACTACTCATCACGAGTGAAAAGTCAACCATTTGTAAATTGTTTCCCCTCTTTATCCCTCATCCTTAACGTCCCACCTTCTCTCTCAGGCCAGAGCCTGGAAAACTAACCCATATGATGGTCAAGTCGAGGGAGCCAGAGCAGCGCCCCAGCCTCGGGTCCCCGGGGGCGCGGACACGGAGGACAGGCCTGCGGGCAGGGAGCAGGGTGTGCCGTCAGCCCGGTCTGCACGGGTCCGATCCAAGCCCACCGCACTGAGCTGCGGTCCTGGTGGGATCTGTAGGAAACGGAAGGTGGGGATTGCCAAAAGCGCTTCTCTCTTATTAAAACAAGCAGTAAAAGCGTGTCCTGTTGTTTTGCACAAGGTGTTTGATTTTATTTTTTATGGGAAACCAAGGGAAAAAGCACATCGCGATCCATTCGAGTGTTTAACTGTCGTGGTTCATTTTATACTTGTTAGCACTTGTGTGACAAAGAACTCAGACCCGGCTTCTCTCGGCACCCGGTTACCAATGTGTCACTTATTCCAGGAACCCAACTATGCCCTTAGGTAGGAAGTGTTTACTCCCGTGTCTACTAGCAAGCAGGCAGAGCGGGGCTGAAGAGCGCGCCAGCGCCCAGCGGGCCCGGATGCCTCCGGCATCGGCAGCTACCTTGACGTACGTACCACATTCGTCCGCAGAAACCCAGAGGGGGAGAAAGAGCTGCACGTTTACATGTGTTCTGAGCTATGCTTAAGACACAACTGGAAAGCCATCTATCTTCAAAGGCCTCAAAAATACTTTTATAATCCTAACAAGCGCACACTCTTATTAGTTGGGTTATTCAAAATGGCACAAACACAGTCTCCACGGAGGTGGTACGCTGTGCTTACTGGTGCAAGTGGGGGGCGGGGGGGAACAGTTTTTCTCACTTGTAACAACTTCCCATTGCAAAGGCATCTGACAGCCAGGGACAGGAGCTGGGGTGGGGTAGTTTTGTGGGAACACAGAACCGCAGTTAGCTTTAGCGTAAAAAGAAAAATCCTCGTTTTTTTTAATGTATGTATAATCCAAGAAAAATGAGACTCTATCAGACCAGGAGGGAAGACGGCCCGTAAAGTAAGTTTAACGAAGCTCCCTCTATTGCAGCTTGGAAAGCGCTGTGGGCTCACAGCACGCTGGGACCACTCCGGACAAGTCAGGGCCTGGTGTCCCCAGTCCTGAGGGCACTGCACTGGTGACATAGCTCGGGGAAGGGACGAATATTCACAGAACACTTGGGTAAACCCTGCGGGATAAACAAAACTGGTTCTAATGTTATTAACGGATTCGGGGGGCGGAGGGGGTGGTATTTTTGTTGCTCGCATTTTGACGATCAGAGCTATGGTCAACAGGTTTTTTCCTTCCCCATTCAGAACATTAGACACTGGGCCATTTTTCTTTCACCCCAAAGACACACGGCTAATCAGACTGAACTGTGTGCAACAGGAAAAGTGCAGAGAAAGAGGTCACGAGGTCACGTGGCTGCAGGTTACACAACGCGTTCCGTAGTTTCAAAAACGGTCTGCAGTCCCTCGGATCGCACTTTTAGCCCAGCTGGGTGACAAGGAATGACAGACGAAAATGCTTTCTCAACACCTGAGTTTTGAATTCAGGAGGCAGAAAGGAACGGAGAGGGAGGGGAATTACAGTTCAAATGCCACGACGGTCTGGTAGTAAAGACAGAGATGAAGTAAAGCAGGTTTTACTGTTGAGCTGCGTTGGTTACTACAAAATGTACGCAATGTTAGTCCTTTGACAGCGACAGGATTAATGACCAGTGTGGTGGGGGACGGGAGTTACTGTAAACAAGCGTTTGCAAGCTCTTCCCAGATCTGTCTTTCTTTAAAACAAAAGAAGGTGGAGTACGAAGTCCCGGTCGGATAGGAAGCCCCTCCTGGATTCTCCAGATACTTGTAAGAAGTTGCCTGTTTAGCCTGAAGACTGGTGGGAACACCTTCATCAGACTTTGTTGTGAGACAGGTGGATTTTTTATTTTATTATATGCAGGTGAGTGTTGAAACTGTTAAAATGCCAATTTGATTTCATTCAGTGTTAGTTCTAAATAGAGCAGACCCCCTCCAGGTGCTATCAGATGACCAGTTACTGCTTAGTTAACTAGGTGTAAAGTTTTACATATCCATTCATGTCAATCGTTTATTACACGTTGTGTAAAATGGACTCTAGTTTAATAATGGGGAGAAAGGATTAGGCTGCTCCTGAAAACTGACTGTAGAGCATGGAAAATGATTTTACTGGATTCTGTTCAACTGTAATCAATGAAAAGGATGTATGTTGTAGACAAAGTTGCAGAATTAAAAAGAAATCTGCTTTTAATTTATTCTTTTTGTATTAAGAATTTGTATAGTACCTTTACATTTTGCAAAACAGTGTTGTCAACACTTATTAAAGCATTTTCAAAATGAAAAGATCTCAGCTGCCTCTTGGATATTTTGTTTCTAAGTGACACATGCTCTGGAAATCTCTAATTCAGGTGCCTGCAGCCTCGTTGGACCCCTTTTTAAAGTCCATAGAAAGCTGATCTCGGTACTGGCTTGCTAGGTACAGATAAGCTCAGTTTGTGAGGTCAAGGCTAATTCTCCCTTACTCTAACTGCCTTGTAAAGTAAGTATACAAAGATAATACATTCTGAATTCCGTATTCCTGCCACAAAAAGGGGTCTGAGGTTAAAGGTCTTTGTAGGGACACTGCTACAAAGAGTTACCCGTTTGCAGTTCATGCCAGGCGTGGGTCCCGTTCCCACAGAACGGTTCATCGGGGGAAGAGACCCTGAGGGAATGTGGGCTTCGGAGGCCATCGGTCACGCGGTGCCCGGGTCCGTGCAGGAGGCCAACGGCCCATCAGGGAGACAGGATGCTCAGACCTTCACCAGCACTGCCGCTCACCCTGTGCTCACACGACACCTCAAACCCTGTCACCCACCACCTGAGTCACATCACCAACCCAGCAGCCTGCGGGGCCCGCGGGCACCAAAAGCCCCTCACGTAACGACAAGACGGCAACTGGCTTACTTTCAGAGAGACTGCGCTGCAGTTGCATCCCGGCCCCCTGGCCCGACAGGCATCCCTTCCCTACAGGAGCCCCGAAGTCTGGAAGCCAAGAACACCCCTGGACGGAAAGGCCTTGCTGAAGCACTTGCCACTAGGGCGCTAAGCCCCAGCAAAAGCGAGAACGATCCACGGAGAACACGAAGCCTGTCGGAAGCGAGCTCGTTAGGACATTTCCGCTTCCAGGCCTTTCCTTGGGAAAGCAACCAGCCGCTCCAAGGCTTGTGTCACACAAACAAACAGATCTTTTGTGAGTCTCTTCTGTGTGAACATGTCACAGCTCAGGAGACGAACCCAGTATCTCTTCATTAAGCCCTGACGACCCCATGAAGGCACCTGGCACACAGAAGACCCTTCTCTCCCACTTCTCCCCACCTTTTACACCCCACACACACACACACACACACACACACACACACACACACACGCATGCGCACAAACCACCCCGCCCCGGCCCCGTACACAGCGCTAACAAGGAAGTTCTACGCAGCTATTATTTTGGTTATTAGAACACAGACCCCCTAAAATCCCAGGAGAAAGCATTAAAAATGGCCCAGGCCATTCACTTCTTTCTCCCAGAACAGCAGTTCGAAAAAGCTCCTCCCTAAGATCGTCTGGAAGGCGAGCGTCGGAGAAGCACTGGGGGGCTGGCAAGCACTCAGGGCCGCGTGTCTGGGGAGGAGTCTGGTCTTCAAAAGCTTCCACTCCCACAGATTAGACACGGACACACAACCACAACCTAAGGGCAAACAAAGTCGCCAACATTAAACAGAAGGAAAAGATTCAAAGGAGTACAAAGGGGAAGAAATCAAGTATCTCGCTGCTAACTAAGCTCGTCCAAGGAGCCGGCTCTCGGAGTCATGGCTGCGAAGAGGGCAGGAACCCGCTCCACCCTCTCTGCCTGGCACAAAGTCTGCCCGCGCCCTGCCCAGCCGCTGTCCCCTCGGACAGGAGCTGAAGGGCCTGCAGTGCAGGAATCGAAACAGCACACTGACAGAGCCCATACATTTACAAATGCACCAAGATTTTTTTTTTTATCAGAAACCCATTTTTCTGTCCATAAACTGCTATCCCTACACACGAGTAGGTTCCTTTTGTTTTTTATTCATTCATCCGTTTTCTGTCAAACCCACTCCAGGCACACTTTCGTTCTCCCACTCTCCCAAAACCACTGCTGTCGGGGCCGCAGACAGTGGTTTCTGTTCTCAGCTCATGTGACTTACCAGTAACATGACACAGCGGATCCCCTTGGTCCACAGGAAGGCCAGGATGCGACGTCCTCCAGGGTTTCCTGCTCACGACGCTTGGGGCTCCTCTTTCCAGCCTCCTCGGCAGGTCTCCTCTCCCTGGCGCCCCAGCATCGGCATGTCCCAGCTGTTCTCAGGCTCCTCCCCCTGATCGTCCACCATGCTTCCAGTAGCGCTCCCCCGGCCTCATGGTTTTATGCGTCACCTAGGGGCTGACATCCTGAACTTGTCCATCCTCCTGCCCAGCAACACCCCCACCGGGAGGTTGGACACGCTGCCTTGGCCAGAGCGGAGGTTCCGAGCCTCCCCTCCGAATCTGCTCCCTCACCACCTTCCCCAGCTCAGCTGCAGGCAACTCCAGCCGTCCAGGGTCAGGCCAAAAATCCTGGGATCCCCCGACCATCTTGCTTCCACCACTGGATGATCGCCCATCGTTCTCCTTCTCACGTCTACAGCGAGCCAAGGAGATGCGGCATCCAGGCCCTGAAGAGACTTCGATGAGATCGGGAGCGCGGGCAGGAAGAAAATAAGTCGATTACAGAACACATTACAAGGTGCTAAGAAAGCAGGGTCAGGCAAGGGAAGATGCTGCTTAGGACAGGTGGGAAAACAGCTTTTCCTCCAAGTAAAGTAAGTAAAGTTACTGGGGAGTGCGGGGACAGAGGGAGCGCTGAAGGTTCCTCCGCAGCCAGCCTGGCATGAACAGAGATGGGAGGGCCGCAGCTAAGCGAGACAGGAAAGAGCAGGGATGGGTCAGCAGAGAGCAGTCCGCTGAGAACAGCCCCGAGAGGAGAGAAGATGGAGAATGTCCCTAGGTATCACGTAGGGCCCAGGTGACACCAGGCACTGGGTGGCCATCAACCCCCTCCGGCAGCTCTGGAGGACACTGATGGGTTGATGCAGCTTGGTTTCTGTAGTGCCGTGTGGCAGGACAGAAAGGTAAGACAAAAGAAGGTCTGGGGAGAGTGACAGCGATGATGACAAGGGGATCCACAGGGAAAAGCAAAACCAAGAAGGTCCTAAGGAAGGAGAAGCCACTGCAAGAATGGACAGGATGTCTTGAGGAGACCGTGGAAGAGCAGAGCGGGGAGCAAGGAGTATGCAGCAAGGACAGGACCTCGGGACCAGACAGCAGGGAAAATGCGGGTTTCCCCATGACCTCAGTCAGCCCCCGGGGTGAATCCTATCATTTAGGAAGAAAGTCTCGATGTTACACTGATGCACGCCAGCAGGAAACCCATCCGAGCCTGGGGTGCCAGGAGGACACCCGGTCCCCCTCCCCTTTGTGCAGGCGCTGCCCATCTGGCTGCCTTTTGGATCCAGAGTCCAAGACCACGCCCGTGATCTTAATGAGAGGATTTCCTATGAAGGGCCGGACTGTCACCCAAATGGTGAGGAGGGGACAGCAAAACGGGACACTAGATCTCACAGAGGACCACAGGGAAGCAGCCACCGCTCGGGGCAGGGAAACAAAGGCGAGGGAATGTGAAAACCTAGAAGCGGGAGGAGGTGCCCCGTGGAGCTGAAGTCAACCCTCTGGGGTGCTGCTCAGCCGAGCAGCCGGCTGCCGAGCGCCCCAGGAAGTTGGCAGGACCCGCAAAGCTGGGCTCCAGGCCCCAGGAGAGGTGGCAGCGGCCGACGGTGCCGGGATCTCTGAGGGGCAGGATGAAGCCGCTTCTCCAAGTGTGGGAAACTGCCCACGGGCACCAGCTCGTCCTTCAGGAGTGCACCGTCCTGCCAGGCCGGAGCGCCGCGGCTGCGCCATCTCTGGGGGGGACGGAAAGCCGAGAGAGCACGCGCCCCTCCCCCTCCTCCAGCGTCCCGTCTCTCGAGCGTCACGGTCGGTGGAACCTAACAAGAAGCCACCAAAGCAGAAGCGTGGTTCGCCGTCTCGTGTCACAGCCGCTGTGGGAGGTGTGGTGGGAGCGGGGAGAGAACAGCCGGGCCACCCGCGCCCAGTGCCCAGCAGTGCGGCCCTCACGGCCCCGAGCTGTCCCCGTCGGCCCCCCAGCAGGCCCACAGCGCCTCGTAAGAGCACGGACCCCATGGCTCTAACATCAGAGAGACTTGGAAAAGCTACCGCCACATTAAGAGCAAGCCAATCTTCAATCTTTAGATTAAAAAATGTTATAGGGGCGCCTGGGCAGCACAGCGGTTAAGCGTCTGCCTTCGGCTCAGGGCATGATCCCGGCGTTATGGGATCGAGCCCCACGTCAGGCTCCTCTGCTGTGAGCCTGTTTCTTCTTCTCCCTCTCCCCCTGCTTGTGTTCCCTCTCTCGCTGGCTGTCTCTATCTCTGTCGAATAAATAATAAAAATAAAAATCTTTAAAAAAAAAATAAATACATAAATAAAAAATGTTATAAAGGACAAAAAGACACAAGGGTCTTTTTGGCCCATAGGAGTGTAAAGTGAGTCACGATCTCAGAAGGAAGAGCAAGTCAAAGCCTATTTTCCCCAAAATAACGAAGTCACAATCGTCTATTTTCTCAAGTATGTTTCATATCCGTAACCAGTATTTAGGACTTTGTCCTCTCAAAGTCATGTCTTATTCTAATCTGGGGAGAAGCCCAGAGAGGGCCAAGAGCTAGATGCTTCCATCTAATAAGTTGGGTGACAGAATCTTCACAACTGGCCACGAGCACTCCTCTGGGTTTCGAACACCCGGTTGCCTTTGAACTGCCTTTCACATCACCCCGATCAGGGCTTTTCTGCAGCTGAAGTGACCTGGTGCCGGCACGCACCAGGCGCACTTTACACGTATCTACACCTAACAGGATGTGGCCACGTCCGATCTCCATCCAGCTGAGGCAGCTGCACCGTGGAGCACCGCCACACACCTGTCGCAAGTCGCAAGGACGCCAAAAGCCAAGAAACCTGAGGAACGTACACTCTGCTTCGGGACTGAATCCAGCGGCATATGAGGGAACACACAGTCCTGGAAATGACCCCATACTAGTCTCATAAAACAGGAGGTCCCAAAGAAGGCAGCTGTGATGGTTAATTTTGTGTGTCAACATGACTGGGACACGGGTGTCAGAGGTCTGGTTAAACATTATTCTGAATGAGATGAGCATCTGAATCAGTGGACTGAGGAAAGCAGATGGTTCTTCCCAGTGTGGGTGGGCCCTGTCCAATCAGTTGCGGGTACGGGAGACTACCGCACATGCACACTCTCTCTCTCTCTGCGCTGAACTAGGGTATTGGTCTTCTCCCTCCCTCAGAGTAAGACTTATACCACTGGCTTTCCTGGGTCCCAAGCATTTGATTCCAACTGGAATTCTACCATCATCTCTCCTGGGTCTCTAGCTTACAGACAGCAAATCATGGGGCTTCTCAGCCTCCACAATCACAGGAGCCAATTCCTTATGTAATTTCTAAATTTTAATATATTTAAAAATTTACATCATTTATATTCTAGAGCTATAGATACATACATACATCTCTGGTTGGTCTCCCTCTGGAGAACCGTAAGAAGGCAGCTCAGGGTTTACGCAGTGGCTCCCTGATACCACCCAAGAACCAGCTCTGGCATCTTGAGCATGGATCTCTCCCTTTCATGACTGCAGGACGGCAGCAAAGCATCTGACGTTGCGAGCCACCTTCCAAAAAGAACAGAGAAAGGGCAAAAGATGTCTGCCAGCTAAGTCTATTTCTTTCTCTTAGAAAAGCAATAGCGTTTGGGAATTCTCACCCAATAGACTTCTCTCCACAGGTTTTTGGCAGAACATGTGACATAACCAACCCTAACTTCAAGGGGTCTGAGGAGAGTTAGCAGTTTTAACTGTGCACATTGCAGCTCTGAACAAATGAAGCTTCTGTTAGCAAAGAGGAGAATGAGAACAGGGTAAGCCACTAACAGTGTCTACACCACACATACGGCTGACAAACTTGCACAACGAAGGAAGAGAAAAATCACCAAGTCTTAATTAAAATAACAATCTAATAAAACTAAAGTATAACAAAAATTTTAGACTCACATGCTTTCCTCTCTCTCAAATCCTATACCCTTAAGGCACACCAATGTGACATCATTAATCAAGATAAAGTTCCTGTAAGACTAACACGATTTGATCTTTGTACAACCTGGCACAGGTAGCAAAGATTATGTCAATATCTGAGCTAGTTACAAGGTTATTTCCCCTTTGCATAGACAGGAACCTCGCAGAGAGGCAAGCCACAGAGCGGGAGAAGTATTTTAACACACATGTCCAACAAAGGACTCCTCGCCAGAACAAACTACGATCAGTAAGAAAAAGGCATTAATTGCCTAAATAAACAGAAGACATGGGCAAAAATAAAGTCCTGAATGGGAACTTCACAAAAGAGAATATCCAAATGGCCAGCAAGCACGTAAAGAAGGTGCCCACCTTTATGTGTCAGCAGGGAAATGCAAATTAAGGCCACCGCATAATGCCATTTTAACCCACCAGAAGGGCTAAAATGAAAATGACAGCGAGTATGTCATGTGTGGCCGGAGTGCGGAGTACCTCAAACTCTCAAATCCTGCCTGAGGGATTGTCCACTGTATAAGCCCTTTGGAAATTTCCTTGACAGTATCTAATATAGCTGAGTATGTACGTACCCTATGCCCCGGACATTTCACACCACGGTGTGTACCTTACAGAGATTCATATTCCCCAAAGAACGTATACACAAGCTTCATACAAAAATTGGAACCAACTCAAAAGTCTATCAACAGTAAAACAGATAAATTGTGGGCTGTGGCAGTGAGAATGAACGAGCCACAACTACACACGATGAGGAAGAGGATCAGAAACCAGAAGAAATCAAACATAAAACAAGCCAAGCACACTGAGTCCATTTACATATGAGCTGATTAAAACTCAGGCAAAACTGACCTATTAGTGACTGCTAATGGGTATGGGGTTTCTTCTGGGGGTGATGAAAGGTTCTGAACTTAGACTGTGGTGATGGCGGCACCCAGCTCTGGATACCCTAAATCTCCTGTACACTTTGGATGGCTGAGCTGTAGGATATGTGCATTATGTAGCAGTAATGACGTTAGACATGAGGACCATGGCAGGGACCAGAAGGGGGCATGAGATTTCCGGGGCATTAATAACATTATCTTTCCTGACTTGGACGCTAGAGACTTTGGAGATACTCACTTTGAAAAATGTATCAGGAGATGGTACTCTTCTGATTTGTACATTTTTCTGTGCTACACAATTGCTTAAAATTTACATTAAGGGGCGCCTAGGTGACTCAGTCCTTAAGCATCTGCCTTCGGCTCAGGGCGTGATCCCAGAGTCCTGGGATCGAGCCCCACATCAGGCTCTTCCGCTGGGAGCCTGCTTCTCCCTCTCCCACTCCCCCTGCTTGTGTTCCCTCTCTCGCTGTCTAATAAATAAATAAAATCTTTTTAAAAAATAAAATTTACATTAAAAGGAATGTCATCCAGGCCTACCTGAGCCTTAGGAAGTAATCTTTAAAGGCCTGAGCCAACCCTCAGTAGATATTTGATGCATGATACTGGTCTCTATGTCTCTTCTTCTGCTCAACCCTATTTATTTTATACCTCGTTTCCTCTCGCTTTATAAAACTCCAGCCAGGATAAGGTGGCCACCTAACCGTGCCGCCAGCTCTATGCTGTGTGCTGTGGTTATTCTCCCCTTGGTCCTGGACAGTCTCTTCATCTGAAATGTAAGACTTACTGCTTCACAAGTCTTTAGCGCTGGAAAGACTTTATCATCTGCTAAACTTCACACTAAACTTGAATGCTGTGTTATCCCCGTAGCTCTGTATTTAAAATACTTTCTAAAAATAGAGTCCTTCTGCCCTGAATTCATCTACCAGGTCGTTTCCATCCTTAACTCTACTCATAATTGGTGTCTTAATCAGTGGTTTTCGAACTGCCGGTCACAGAGCACTCACACGGTGTGAGCCAGCCTGGAGTCACAGCCAGCATATTTTTAAGAGAAATACAAGGGAAGAGTATGTGAGCGCTTTTGTTTCAGTTCCACAGGCGTTTATGTACCCGTGCACTTGTTACTATTTACTTTGAGTTGTGAGCGGTAAGTTTCAAAAGCTACAGCTTTAACTCTCCCGGTCAGGGGAGGGCAGAGCCTCTGAGCCAGGCTCGGACTACAACACTGAGGGCCCCGATTGCTCCTAGGCCTTAAAGGAAGAGCAGCTGGACAGGAAAGGCAATTCGGTTTTGGCGAGCTGGCAGATGGAGTTCAGAACGGCCCGGAGAGGAGACTGGGCAAACGACTCTTGCCCGCTGTGGGAGGAAGCCCAGTGAACACTTCTGAGGTCACCGATCCTACTCGAAAGGAAGCTCGAAACTTCTTAGCTGCTCTCCATGGGGAAAGGATGTGTCCAGCTTGAACGCTGTGAGGGGGGCTGACAGTATTTTCAAAGTGGCAGCTTAAAGGCGGGAGGCACGAGGACTATTAGCTCTAGCAAATTGTACCAAGGACCCCGGAGTTTACAGTGGGGAGAACTGAGTAAGCAAAGCTTTTATAATAAGCTGTTTTGGTAAATGTACAAAACCTTTTTTTAAACGAGCACGGCTCCCAAATCTGAATGGGGTCAGCTCACCACAGCGCCGCCACCAGTCAGTCACGCAGCCTCCACACCCCAGAACTTCGTTTGAAATTCAAAAGATTTTCAGGATACTGTTAACCATTAAAGTACTAGTGCGTGGTTAGAATTCGGCCAACAGAGCAGCAGGTCTGTGATGAAAAGCAGCTGCCATAACGGCGTTCCCACAGGGACCCTCGGGGGGCTGGCTGCGCACACCCGGCCAGCTGGACACTCGCACTAAGTATGCCGTGTGAAAGTGCTTGTGGTCCAGGACTCCCCGCGCGACCCCATCCCGTACATTTCTGCAGGATCAAGTCGGCCCACGAGGGGTGTCCCGGGAGCATCCTGGGGGAGGCACCTCTCGGAGACACAGGCAATCGCCACACTGCAACTTCGTGCTCCCCTTTCACTGCGACTGCCCCCTCCATTCCACCACCTTCTCTGGTAAGCCTTAATTAAAAGGGGTGACTGTGTGGCTGAAAAGGAATCAGTGATAGGAATCCCCAAATTCAAATCTACCAAATACTCTGAAACACTTTTCTGTTGACTTTTCTCAACTGTTTGCTTTCAGAATAAATTACTTTCTTTCGAATGAAAAGACAGTTGTGTTTCTCAAGTATTTACTGAGGTCAAAACCCAGGGCAATTGAAAGTGTGAGAGCAGGTCAGGAAATCGCCAGATGGAAGAACTTAACACCCAGAAGCCCCCCTGCTAGCAATCCTACTGCCCACCCCTCCCAATTCTCGCTGAGCTCAGAGCAGATCCCTCAGTTCTGTGACTCGTGACAGCTGCCCTCCCAGCCCGGGGCTCTCGGGAGCTCCCCTTCTCCTTAGGCGATCTGGACCATACTTCTCTCTTCCTCAATTGTCTTTGGCCTCAACTTTACTTTCCTAATTTTCCCCATAGACTGAGAGCACTGCCCTGGCTTCTAGATGGCCACAGGCTGTGTTGTGACGCTAAAATCTACTGCTTGGTCTTCGCAGCTGGCAAGGACACTCCCAGGAAATACAGTATTCCTTCTGAGAGAAAACCAGCATTTTATTAAATTTGAATCCAGAAAGAGAACTCCTTTGGACAGGAGTCTGGGCCCACGGTAATGAAGAAAGGGAAGAATGGTTATTTCAGGGCTGTGACTGATTTTTAAAGGATGCCTTTCTTATTTTAAAAACAGCTAAAACCAGAAGTATGTCATATCTGCTGAACTACAAGTTTCATGATGTGGAGAATCCAGGAGGTCACTGTTCTGTAATAGCTACATGATTATTTGCACTTAACAGAAGACCTTTAATTTCAGGGAAATGGAAAGCTTTTCTATGAACCTGCTTCCCTCTACCCAAGCCCAAAATGGTTAACATTCACAGGATTGTAGACGGTTACCATTTTTTTTTCCAAACCTTCTACCCATACGAATCAATTTTAGAAGGTACTGGTGTAACATGATAGTTTCTTCTTTATGCAGAGTATTAACTAACAGCAAATGGGAAGACAACATGAAATCAACGGACCACCATGCTGTGGTCTGACTGCGAATAAAGAAAAGTAATTTGGAGAGTATTCCTTCAACAATATTTATCAACAAATCCGACACAACAAGACTACACAACTCAGGTCTAGACTAGCGTCCTATCTTACGAAAGTCTCTCTCTCATCTGCCCTAGAGTAAGCTCTGGAGTCCTAACTACTTTAATCACAAGAGAGGGTGTCCAAAGTGGGGAGTGGGGTAGGGAGTAAGCCTGACTCAATCAGGACGGTGGGCTCCGGGCACCCTGTGCAAACACCCAGCAGAAATGATCCAACAGGCACGGCCATACACAAGTGAGCTCTCAAGCCTTCCCAAAGGGACCAGAACAGGTGGCCGTGAAGCTACGAGAAGCTACGTCCACCTATGACTCAGTGGACTCGCTCCCACCACGTCCTCTCACCCTTTCAACTCCGAACAGGCTGAAAGTGGGAGCAGTCACAGAGCCCAGACAGAGTCTGCTCGGTAACCACTCCCACCCCAGTGGCTGCTGCCGCCACCACCCCCGACATGAGCACACCCCGCCCCTCAGGCACAGGGCTCAGGAACGAGGACACGAGACCCAGCATTCACTGAGCTCTCATTCACCAGGCGGTGTGCTGAGCATTTTATTTGACTTGAACAGCACAGCGGCCGCTGAGGTACACACCCCGATGCCTCATGACCATCTGCAGCTGGGGCAAATGAGGCGGAGAAAGGCTAAGTGACGCCCAGGGTCACACACTCGTGGGGGGAGCTGGGACCTCCAGCTCGGCAGTGCTGACTCGGGAGCACCCCTTACTGCTACCCGACACCGTCGCTCCGCCTGGGCAGGTTGGCTCCGTTCACCCACCTTCCTCTATTAACTGAGTCCTCTCAACTTGCTGCGCACAGCAACTTGTCACCATTATCTTCACAGGACACTGCGTGAGATTCAGAAGTCCTCATCTGTGCCAACTCAGACCTGACCAACTGGGCCAGGCAGTGACCAGAGTGCCGGCACCTTGCTCCTCGTAGGCGGTCCTAGCCCGGGAAGAACCAGCAGTGTCGCAACGTGCCCAGCCTTGGCTGGCCTGACTGACAATCCATCGCCCCACCTTGAACCTTGAAGCACTGGGGTTCCTTAATTTAAACTTCTGTTGGTATAATATACCATCTTTTTCAAACTGTGATTTCCTGTGAATTCTTTCTGTCCTGAGAGATGACAAATACTAAAATTTACACTCCTTAGAAGGTAAAAGCAAGCCTTGAAATGCAAGAAAAACAACACTTAACAGTAATAACATTTACATTCCAATTCTACTGCAAGATGGCAAAAGTTCAGCAACATTTAAGGGCTATAAAGTTTCATTAAATGGTTCCATATTTTTGTTGAAATATATAAAAATATTTTTTCTAAATATTACATAAAAGACAATGTGAAAATTACCATATTTTACAGAAAGAATTAAGTCCATCCTCAAATGTTCCTTTTCAATCATCTAACTGCCAACTTGCAGGTCTAGAGGGAAGAAGTGATTTTAGACCCCTTCTGTGACAGTTGTCTACACGTTTAAATTCGAGGAAGTCTTTAGAACTTAACTTTTTGACTAAAGTAAATGACACAAAAATCAGTCTGCAGCCAGATGTGCTAGAGCCAACACCGTTCCTTAAAACCGAGAGAGCAGCATGAGGCAGAACTCAAACACAAGAAACCGCATTGCTGTTCTTCCCTCGTTCCTGTTGGTAATTCCAGAAGTCCGTACCACGTGCACTCAAGTTTCTCATTACTTATACACCATACACAGATTTCACAGTGCATTGTACTCCACACATTTGGATGGATCTGTAGGAAAGTGCTTCTGGCAAATGGTCATTAACCTCTTCAATCCCTAAGAAAATAAGAATAAAGACTGGTTATGATTTAGCTGAACTATTCTGAGTTACCCTTCTCTTTACTCACTGGTTTGCCCGTGTCCTCATGAAAATGTGGTGGCCCCCAGATGTACACGGAGAGAAATGTTTGTTCACATGCACCCAAGATACATACAACATGGAGTGAGATGTCCACAATTAACAACAAAAGTACTGGCGACAACCCAAACGCCCACGAGAGGAGAATATACGAATAAGCTTTACTATGTTCACAAATGGAACGTTTTACAGCAGTAAACATGAACTAACTAGAACTCCAGCAGGTTCCAACAGAGAGTGAAGCCCAAAGTGCCAGCTTGAGCACCCATTACAGGTACCCAGACAGTAGCTCTCCCACATATCTAAAAAGTACCATCCTTGCGAGAACTGAGAAAAGAGCCATTCCAATCACCTCTGTGTTCATGGGGGAATTCTGCTGATGAGGGATTCTGGTTGAGAACAACTGATATACATGCATCTTAGAAACAACGCTGAATGTAAAAAGCAAGTGGCAAAGGCTACATAAGTATAATATCATTTTCATAAAACTGAAAAACAATTTTAACAGAATGTACGACTTATAAATACACACATGGCGTGGTAGAATTACTTCTGAAAAAGCAAAGCAATGACAAATTCAGAATAACAGTTACTTGTGGGGTAGAGAAGGAAAACAGTCAAGGATCTTCAGAACGTTCTATTTCTCAAGCTGGGAATAAGGCCTTTAGATATATTTTTTGTTTACTTTGTAACTGACATATTACATGTATTCTTTTGTATTGCCACATATTACATGATCAAAACATTCTAATATAATCATAAGAACATAATACAACATCGCGAACCAAACCCAGCTAATCCTTCAGAATTCAGTCGAAGGACTCCTGTACTGCCTCTGTTCTGTACCTTTGGCATCTGTCACTCGGCTCTGGTTCTTTTCAAGCAACTACGACAAACACAAATTTGGATCTCACAAATCTCAAGTGCTTTTATCTCTTCTGCAGTCTGGCCAGTTCTTAACGAGCCTGGAACTTTGTAGCGACTTTTTAAATTGAGGACAAGAAGTGTCTCTCTTAGAATTCATTCGGTCTCTTTCAGCTCATCCTTCACAGATCCTTCTGTGATCCTGCAACATCCTTACTTGGCATTTGGTTTTTAGTTATCCCTCTTCGCTGTCTCATCCACCACTGAGCAAACATACCTCTCAATTCTGGGAGTAGCTCTGCCAGCAGCAATGAATCCTATTAACTCTTCTGTCGACCAGGCTACAAACTTCTTCATTTACAAGGAGACCCTCTGCCCAATGTTTTACTGCAATCTATATTTAAACCACCGCCACCAAGCATAGTGGCACTTGATTTTAATGACCCACTAGGCATTATCTGGCAGCAATGAGTTTAAGGTTTCTCACCTTGGGTTTGCAAAAACTGAAGCCACCCAGTTCCTAGCACAGTTAACGAGAACAATGAAATCCTATCACAAGTCAAAGGCTGACTATGGTCAGAACTCTATCAGATACTGAAAATGAAAATGTCTATAGCACATTGCCTGCTACTTAACTGGGATTCTCTCAGGATTATCTTTCCTCAAAATGATACAATGAAATAGCATCTGCTCTTAAAACACAAAAGAACTTCACGACCTAGCAGGAAAAGCAGTGTGTGGCTATCATTCTACAAGGCAGTAACAGAAGGACGTATCTAGAAGTCAGAAGGAAGGGCAGAACACAGCCTGGAAAGACACGCTGATGGAACGGGAACCTAAATCATCGTCAATCATTTAGAACTCTTACTCTGTAATTACCCAAGTATGCAAACAACCCTAATGCGCAGGGAAATCACCAAAAGCAAAACAAAACAAACAACAAAAAGTCCCTGCAAAATCTCTTTGGTGCCACAGTTAACACAAATATACATCCCTGCAAATACAAACAGAACTATAATCTAACAGATTCCAATCCAAGGATCATGATTTTCAAACACCTTACTTAAAGGCCTTCCCAGATTCAGAGGGTCCACGTTATGCTACTAAAGAAGCAGGAGTGTGGAGGAAGGTTACGTTTCCACTGATTTCCCAGCAGACATCTGCAGGCAGTGCAAAGACAGACCACGTCATTTGCCTGGCTCCGCACTCACGTTTTCTCGTGGTCGGCCCGTGATCAGGTATCTGCTTCAGGATGAAGACCCTTCCCTCTCACAGTTCAGCTTCTCCTGCTGGGAATTCTAACTATGTGTATGCAGACATGTGCCCTGTAGCCATGGAAATACACATGACAGCACTAGCGTGCCACCTTACATTTTCTGAAAGAAGAGGTGAGAAGGGAGAGGGCCGAGAAAGACCGAGCCAATGAAATGCAAGCATTCGTCATTAGCCGCAGCACGGCCAGAAAGATTATGAGCGAACACAAGGCCAACCGGCGCTCAGACTGCTGGAGGTGGTCTTCCCTGTAAGAAACGGAATCTTGGCTGTTGGCTCCTTACTGGAGATATCTGTGATGCTTACTTAACCTCACTAAGCAGATTCTAGGATTTAAAAATAAATACCAGTATCCTGTCTGAAATCTTAGCTGCCAAAAGGTTGTGAAATTCAACAGTCTGAGTCATAAATAGTTACCACGAAACATTACGACCCATTTTTGCAGCAAGGACTGATAGTACACAGCACAAGTTTTTCAAGGGGTGTAAGGTCAGGACAGCATATGGTTATTTTCCAAATGGAAACAAATCTTTTCAATTAGATCCCCCGGGATTTCCCTTTCAAACTGCTTGGGGATGCTTAAACCAGTTAAGACAATGAACCGCTTAGCTTAGCTTATTGCAAACCACTTCTGATTTCTTCTAAAACTGATGGCACTTTTAAACGCAATTTTTATTTCCATGAAAGCAATACATTTATTTAAGAAATCTTTATTCAGGGGCTACGGTGTGCCAAGTACTGTTCTAGGCTGAGAATACAGGGAACAAAGCAGACAAAAATCCCCATACTCACTGACATTATATTCTACTGAGGGAACACAGCCAAGAAACAAAAGGAGTATGTAAAACACCTAATGTTAGATGATAAATGCTATGGAGAAAAATACAGCAGAGAACGGGTGTGTGTGGATATGGGGAGTGACCAGAAGAGCATTTTGGCTTTTACTTTAAGTGAACTAGGAAACCACTGCAGAACTCTGAGCACAAGAGCATCACAATCTGACTCACATTTTAACTGCATCGCTCTGAGTGCTGTGCGGATACTGAAGAGGGGCAAGGATATGGGGCACATGGCTGCCCCGGTCAGCACAGCATGCAACTCTTGATCTCAGGGTTCTAAGTTCAAGCCCCATATTGGGTATAGAGATTACTCGAAAATAAAATCTGGGGGGAAGGGGAAAAAAAAAAAAAAGCAAGGATAGAAGCTCAGAGTCCAGACAGGAGGTGCTGCAGTAATCCCGTAAGAGAGGCTGGCGGCTGGGCCCAGGCGCAGCAGTGAGGGTGCCGAGAAGGGACCAGACCACAGACACACTCTGCGTACAGAATCATCATGCTTTGCCGACACATAGGTTATGGGCGAAGAAGAAAAATAATGCCATGCTTTGTGTATACATAATTATTTTTTTGAAGTTGCATATTATTTAAATAATAGCAGTCTTCTGCCTCAGCCTTTCCAACCCCTAATTCTAGCACCCCAGAGGCAACCACTTTAACTGTTTCTTCTGGTATTTACTGCCACTCTTTCTAAATACTGACAGTGCCTGCTTTTTCTTCTGTCTCCAAGGGAGTCTGTACTGACTTCCTAGTGTGAAAGCTGAGATCTCAGTCTCCTACACCACACCCACTGGCCCTTCACAGGCACACACACCTAAATGCGGTTCTCTTGCCCTTGCTCCCCAGTCACAATTCCTAGTGAATGCAACATTCGCGATTTACTGCATACTGTCTACACAAATATTATTCAAAGCAGAGTCACGTAGGGTATTATGATGAGCTCTCCTTTCCTATTTCTCCCTATCTTTGTGTTTGTTTATGGAGATACCACCAATTCATTCTCCACCAGTAGGCTACGCTCAGTATGACCGAACAGAACAAGTAGCACATCCGTTCCATTCTTGTCCTGGAGCCCTCTGTGTGTTCCAGCCTAGAACAAATGAATTCCGGATCTCTCTGTACTGCTAAGACCCTAGAGCATCCCTTCACCTCCAACCCGGCTGTTCCTTTTCATCCATTCCTATAATGGATCCTGTCTCCTGGTCTTTTGTCTCCCTCCGTCACTGCGGTGGAGCACATCTCGAGCAGAGGCAATCTTAACGCAGTGGATTCAGGATTACCCAGGTTCGAATCTCAATTCCACCACTTCCTAGCTGCATAACCGTGGGAACTAACTTCTCCATGGCTCAGTTTCTCCACTTGTAAAACAGAGAAATTATCCATCAACCTCATATTGTTGCTCTAAGTGCTGAAGTGAAGCACACAGTGAGCACTACATAAATGTCAGCTATAATGATGATGCCAGAGAAGGGTACGTGAAAGGTCACATTCTGAAGACACTTTGAGACTTATCTGAAAACATCTTTAGCCTATATTCACACTTAACTGATAGTTCAGAGAAGAATGTAATTGAGTTGAAAATTATTTTTCTTGCTATGACACAGGTACTCCTCCACTGTCTCCCAGCTTCCAGAACTGTTAATGAGAAGTACGAAGGCATTTGAATTCCTGAGTCCCTGTAAACGACCTGTTTCTTTTCTCCCAAAGCATTTAAAGTCTTTATTTTTTTTTAAGGTTATTTATTTACTTGAGACAGGCAGAAGGAGAGGCAGAGAGCACGAGAGAGGCAGAGGGAGGAGAATCTTCACTGAGCTGGGAGCCCGATGTGGGGCTCGACCCCAGAACCCAGAGATCATGACCTGAGCCGGAGGCAGACACTCAACCATCTGAGCCACCCAGGCGCCCCTGAAGTCTTTTTTTTTTTTTTTTTATCTTTGGCCTCCCAATATTTCACTACATTAGGTCTTGATGTGGGAGCCTTCCTGTTCATTTGCTATGTATTCAGTGAGGTCTTTTCATTCTAAATACTCATAACTCTTCAGCTCTGGAAAGTTTCTCTGCATTAATCTTTATTTCCTACCTCCCAATTTCTCTGTTTGCTTTTTCCTGGAATCTGAATAGTCCAGATCTTCTAGACTGACTCCCTCATTCTCTTACCCTCCTAATTCTTTTAACTTCTGAATTTCTGCTATAATATCTAATTGCTAAGAGCTCATTTTAATTCTCTGACTAGTCTTTGTGGTATACTGTTATTTCATGGTTACAGACTTAGCTAAGGATATTAAAGCAAGCTTTTAATTAAGGTGTTGTTGTTTTTTTTCTGTTCCTTCTTTCTCTGAATTCCTTTTTTTTTTTTTTATGGTTTATTTTGGTCTCTTTCACACTGTAAACTTTCTCTAAACGTCTGATGATGCTCGGTGAACATTCGTATTTACGAGTAAGGCACCGAAGAGCTAAGGGAAACTCCCTGAATGGGCAGGGCTTGTCAATGGAGCTTCCTTTGGGGACAATATTGCAGCAAGCTAGTTTTTTTTTTTTTCATTGGAGGAATACTGAATGTTAGTAACTGCCGATCTTTTTTCTTGAGTCAGTTCACAGAAAAGAATCCTCTAAATTTCCTGAGTGGGAAGGTAAAAGCCCAGCTTCCAGCATCACAGGAACCAGGGGAGAATAGGAACTACAGGGCTCATTTGTCAATACACAGGCTCTCAGTTAAGTACCCTGTTTTCACTAGAGCATGCCACCCTTCCTGAACAGTATAAATCCCCCAAAGAGTTAACTAGCTTTCTGCTAGAGAGGGCAGGAGGGCCCACTTGGCTAAGGGAGGAGGAACCTCTGGCCAACTTATCCTAATTCTCAACCACTCCTTCGTTTTCAGCCCCATCCCATAGTCTGGCCTTTAAGAAGTACCTAACAGCACCACATCTTGATCCTTCCAGATTCTACACAGTTTACATTAATGGCTCCTTAAGGACTCCTCCCCACACAAATTTAGCCAAACTGATTGTTTTTTCATCAGTATGCTTCTAGAAAAATAGATGCATTTAAATAAAAGTCTAACTGATGAACTGTACACTTAAAAGTGATGAACATGGTAAATCGTGTATTTCACCACAATTTCCAAAAACCTAACTGAAAGCATTACAGAATATTCTAGATAAAGTATAAAAATATCAAACAGATACAGTTTGGTGTATCATAGCATGTGATACAGGGTACAAATTCTGCATAATGAAAGTTGTTTATACCCAGATAAATCAACCTGTATCCACTGAAAAGTTACCAATTTTTTTATTATTGCAGAAAACTAACTTTTTAAAACCAAACTACAATCACAATTCTTTAGCTAGACTTGCCTTTTCTTTTATAAACTCTCATTAGTTACTAGGACTTGAGGAAGATTCTGTTGTTGTTCTTAAGCAATTTTTGTACTGAAATATAAAGACGACATTTCATCACATCAATTACTTCTGCTCCTGTCACTAGTCTACACTATAAGAACAAAGTCTTGAAAAAGAAAGCACAGATCTGTCTAGTGATACAGCCCAAGAATGTGACATTTTTTCACCTACCTATTTAAAATTCTGTCAATGAGCTGCCAAAGTTCTAATAAAGTAATGAATTAACAAGAGACACTTAAGAATTAATTCTGACTTTGGGCTAAAGGAATACTCACCTGACCTGAAACAGAATATTCAAAAAACGTGTACTTACTAATGAAAAGTTAATTTGTACAATTTCAACTATAACCCATAGTTGGGTATAAAAGGCCAATCCTTCAAAAACTGTCCATAGGAATTCTTTTCACACAGGATCATTAAAATTGCATTCATCTAAATAATTCATTCTAGCCTTTTAAATAACTTATCTGGATCTCGCTACTTGGAATGATGAAAAGTCCCCTGCAAGTATCAAAAGTACAAAAATTTTCAGTATCTGTAGAACTTAATGGACACTTAAACAAAACTGGTAACTTGGGGGGCGCCTGGGTGGCACAGCGGTTAAGCGTCTGCCTTCGGCTCAGGGCGTGATCCCGGCATTGTGGGATCGAGCCCCACATCAGGCTCCTCCGCTAAGAGCCTGCTTCTTCCTCTCCCACTCCCCCCTGCTTGTGTTCCCTCTCTCTCTGGCTGTCTCTATCTCTGTCAAATAAATAAATAAAATCTTTAAAAAAAAAAAAAACTGGTAACTTGGGACTCAGTCTGCCTTTCTGGTTTACAGAACAAAGCAGGGCTGCACTCCTTTTCCACTTGTCTGGATGTGTCTTTAAGAGAACAGATTTCTAGCTCACAGACTCATCATTTCACAGAAAGTAACAAAGCACAGTCACAAGTGAGAATTCCATTTTGAAAACAGCACTTGCCTGCTTAGCTAAGTTAGGTAAAAATTTAGACTCAATGACCCATTTGGGGGAAGAGTTCCTTTATTTGATTAGCAGGCTTTCCCAGTGCGGGGTGATCTTTTTTCCCAAGCATGTGGTTGAGAAACAGAAGATTTAGCACCCAAGTTAAAGGTCTGTTTGCTATCGGTTCAGCTGTCAGCTAAAAATGAAACACACACTGCTTAGATCAGCATTCCCCAAATGTGCTTCTACTGGACACTGGTATTCTGATCACATTAAAAAGCAATGCATGTGATCGATAAATGCTAGCAGTATTTTTCTCGAAAAATTTAATATGGCAGAAAGTATCAAATGGGTAAACAGTATGTTCCCATGCAATAACCTGCTTTTAGCAGATCAGAGCCAAGAATGCCAGGAGCTAGCATGAAGCCACGTGACCCACAACAGTGACACAGACTTTGATGCTTAGGGGATGTGCACCTGCTAACCATGAAACTGTATATTCAACATATGGATCAAGCTGTGACCACTCTGCAGTGATTGAAGTGTCTGTTTTACCATTCTGGGCAATATGTGAATATATTATAAATTTTCAAATGTTCCATGAACAAATAAATTTGGCAAATGCCAGTATATATGCCAAAACCCAAAATATGGATTGAAATAACAGAAAATACCGGGATCATGGGAATTTACTAGGGAATTTACTAACTTAATATTACCGCAAACAACTTGTCAGAGCAAACTGTTACAGGACACTTGCCTTTTGAAACAGTGCAACTCTAAGAAAAATTATTCAGAATGAATCTTACTCCTCAATCATCTAATCCCCAAAGAAATCTGTTGTAACACAGTACACAGATCAATTAATCTAGATATATCAGGGATGTTATCAGTAGGAAACAAAGAGCACAAACTCAAAAATTTGATGGTAATTCCAAGAACTTTACGAAGGCATGGGATGGGCAGGACTTGGGACCAATAGGAGATAGCACAGTACCCCAGAGCTAGCAACACTGAGAAGCGGTAGCCAGCCTGTGCTCTGAAGGGGTAAGGAAGGGGGGGGGGGAGTAGTTAACCGAAGCCCAGAGAAGGTAACTGTATGCAGATGGCCATCTGGGAGAAGCTACGGCCTTGGGTAGGAAATGCCATCAATCCTGTGACCCCACAGGGAGGAAGGCAGGGAAATAAATACCTCAAACCCGCGCTTCTCCCACCTACAAATGCCTTACCGTCCCTCTCACTGCCTACCCCAACTGGAAGCCAAAAAGCAATGTTGTTCATAAAAGCCAGGTTTCTGGGGCACAGGACAAGGGGAGGAAGAGTGGAGAGTGGACCGCCGAGCTAACAGCTACCTGACATGCATTTCAGCTTTTCCTCCTCCTCGTCTTTACAGACAAGTAAAGAATGGCCAAGACGTGAACCTTTTTAAGAGATGTCTTTAAATGACTCAATTATGAAGTCTCTCAATAACCAAGAGCTTCCTATAATCTGTATAAAAGAAGCTTTACCCGAATCTAGGCCAAAGGTGCCATCCGTATTTGGCAAACAAAGTTCTTGAAGTTACTAACACCAATTTAAATCTAACCCCAGATTTGAGGCTAGCTAATAAACGACACAACCTTTCTTTGATCTGCATGGTGAAAAAACCCTCCCTGTGGTGTGTTTAATTTTTGTGAGCAAGAGAACAACTTTCACAGTTTAAATTCTACAGAGGTTTGCATAAAACCCAAAGATGAAATCATGGTACAATAAAATTGTTTTCAACCATATATCCTAACACTGGTACTTCTCACCAGGATTTCTAAGTAAAAAAATAATTATTCCATACATCCAAGATTCCATTAAATGATGTCCAAAACAGGCAAAATTAACCTATAGCAACACAAGTCCGAAGAATGGTTACTTCTGATGGCAAGAGGACTAGGACTGGGAGAAGGCATGAACAAACTTCTGGGGTGCTGTTAGAAACGTTCTGAATCGAGATGTTGTTTTCTGTCTTGGTAAACCAATTATCACGCATACTGAGAATCACTGAGCTATACAATGAAGGGGAGTCCGCCTCACACACTCACTGCCTTTTAGAGGTTTATTGCACCTCAATATAGTAAGAAATAGTTACCTTACTGAAGGACTTCCATTATTACCTACTTAGTCAATATCTTAAGGTAGAAAATGCATCAGTCAGGCAGTCACCAGAGGTCAGCAAACTAGGGTCCGCAGGCCACCCTGCTTCTTTCCTAAGTGGAGTTTTCCTGGAACGCGGCCAACAGCAGCTGTCCCATCACAGGTGCGGGGTCCAAGACGTGCAACAGACCCCTGGGAAATGCAAAGCCTCACGTATTTTCTACCTGATCCTTTAAGACAAAGTTTGTCAACCCCTGACTTAATCTTCAAATAATGTATTTAAAGTGTTCCTTTTTTTAAGGATAGTCCAAATCCACCTCACTTAAACACCAAAGTCACAGGAGGACTCAAAAGACAGCTTAGCAAATTACTCTGCTCACCGCCATCAAGAATTTATTCATAAAGCTCTCACGTGGAGACGGCAGTGTTCTGTGGCCTTGAGCTGATTGACCTATGTTGTTAGGTTGATGTTAAGACATCAGAAGTGAGCATTTTATTTGTCCTTACAGAATGCTAATTTGGTGCCACTATTTTAAAAACAGAACCACACAATTTTTTTTTTAGAAAAAAATTAAGATATTTGGCATATTAAAAAAAAAAAAAAGTGGAAGCTCGAGCAACACTGACCCATATCCCTCCAAGGGAACAACAAGCCGAAGCATCAGCTGACCCCTCACACCAGCCTCCACTGTCCCATTACGACAGAGCTGGGACAAAATGAAATACTGCTTCGATCGTGTATGTAAAGTGAGAAAACAAAAGACAGAGGGTCAAGGGTTTCTTACCGCCCAGAGCACTTACTACTGACTGTCAGAGGCATGTGAATTTGCAACCTTAGTTTAAGCAATGGCCTCAAGGGAAAATGGCAGAGCAGAATCACAGCTATCCAAGGAGCAAAAAGGGCCACAGTTAACCTGATGCTTGCAAACAGCAAGTGGCAAGGATCTCCCTCACGTCTTCCCAGCGGCCCTACTCCTGTCTCAGCGCACTTCTGTGAAATAGCTTCTTTGTCCTATTTTTGCAACCTCTTGTGAGTCCATCTCTAATTATTCTAAAAATAAAAGTTTAATAAAAAGAAAACTATCGTTTCCTTACACTGATTAAAAATGTGTCTTCCTTCCTATACCTTAACTGGTCCTTAACTATAGGACAAGTTTACTCCCTTTTCTGCCAGAAGTCCCACCATTATCCACAGCTCTCTTGCTCAGATCCGCACCAACAGTCTCCTTTCCTTCAAGAACTACAAAAGTAACAAGACTTTCACATCTCTTGTCCTATACGATATTCTTTCAATCAGCAAATATTTACTGAGCACCCACCACTGAGTAAGGTACTGTTCTAGACTCTGGGTAGATAGCAGTGAACTATGTTCTTGCAAACCTACAGCTAAATTATGTCTAATAATGTAGCAGTCATATCATACTATTAATTTTATTGCATGTATAGCCTCCTAAATTCCCTAATCCTTTCTCACATATACATTGCTCAGACTATATATTCAAGCAACCAGGTCACTGGATCCAATTTTTTTTTTTAGGTCATCCTTGCTAAATTATTATATTTTTAGAATCTGTTCTTTCCTTGAGTCTGTCAAGAACTCCTGGAATGCCAATGTCTTTTCCACCTTAACACACACCCTACCCTTGTTGTCCGTAAATCTGATAAACCTCTCTGCAGACAGAGTCAACCAAACCAGTCATTAAAATGTTTAACAAGACAGTATTGAGGTGACTAAGAACCCCATGACATCTCACTAGCATCCACCCAGATAGACATGGATCCATTGTTCAGTCCTCTGCGGCATCCCGCCCTCAACCAGTTATGAGTCTACCTGACTGTATTATATCAACAACTGTCCACAAGAAAATTACTGGGTTTAGGTCAAACACCCTCCAAAGGTCAGTACATTTACCAATTTTCCCCAATCACCTTGGGAAAAAGGGAGGATTTTTTTAAAATGGGAAGGGAACAGTTAAAAAAGACGACCAATGGAAAAAGAATAGGTCATTATAGGCTTCCAAAAATAAACCAGAAGTCTTTAAAAATGTTAGATATATTTTTAAGAAGAAAATCTGTGTGTGGGAAAGTGGAAACCATGCCACTGTTGAAAAACAAAAGCTGTCTTTGAGACAATTTATGTTGTCATATGAACTTTTACACACACTCTGGCTTTGGCCATGGTACAATTGAACACAATTAGTAAATTTAGTCATCAGAAACTGTTTTCTATTGTTAAAGCCAAATGACTTTCCCCTCCCCCTGCCGAAATAAAAGCTTTTTGCCTTCAACACAGTCACTGGTGGTAATTAAAAAACGGAAAGGTCTGTGAATTTCAACAAGTATATTTGAACTCCATGAATTCTACAATTCATATTAGGGAGTCAAGTTGAACTATTTGAAAATGCTAATATATATGAAAAAGGCATAAAGCATGACGCACAAGTTAATCTTCAGCACTTGGAATTGAAATCACATAACAAGATAATTCATGAATATGGTAATAATTGCTCTCTGGCACAAAATCTGAAAGCACGTTATGCATTCTAAGCAAATTTTACATTTTAAGTAAACTTCCTGAATATCATCTTCAAACTTTAGAATTAACATCCGGCACAAGTCATTATACAGACACAATCTGGGATTTTTGACAATTTGGCAAAAGTGGGATAACAGTTGACTTTTTTTCCCCCCAACTAAGGAGAAAAGTTTTACCCAACAACAACGTAAACAAGTTTATGTGAGGCACAGAGGATCATAAGAAAATAAACTATTAACCCTTTAGCCCTGCTTGTGTCGGGAAGTGTCATTAAATGTTACTGAAAAATACATTCGTTAAAGCCAGATTTTTACTACTCATATCTTCTTTTTGGCCCAGTAGATGTTAAATCTATCTGGAAAATAACAAAATGAGATTTACTGCTAAATAGTCTAAATTTGTCCTTCACCAAACTCCCAAAGCCAACTGAAAGAGCATTATTTCAACACGGAGGTAATCAAAGCACAATGCCTCACCCTGTCTTGCGTCATATATGAAACTTACAAGGTTTCTACTGTATTCAGTGAAGAGGTCTTAAGCATAAGTACTTATGAAAAGTGGACTTGTGTCCTATCATACCACATCCAATTTGCTATAATTCTTCATCTGCTATCAAAATTGACAGTTTGGAAATTATAGAATGTTAACCTCCAGAGCAATTTCTTTCTCTTCCAATTGCTTACCTGAATGTATTTCCGCTGCGTTTCATCATTTAGAACATGTGCAACATGCTTAGAAAAAATCTTTTCTCTACCAGTTCTGGCATGGATACCAACCATGGTGACCCCTATGGGCCAAGGGGCATTTCCAATGGCCATCTGAAGATAAGCATCATTAGCCTAAAAAGAAAGTTTAAAGAGATCAGAAAAGCAAAACTATTGGGTTGGTCCCAATTTGTGAAGTGTCTCACAGCCCTTTATGACATAATTTTCCTCCATCTCCTGAGCATGTTGAAAGTATTACCAGTCCCATTATTCAAACAAAAGAAATTAAAATATGGGGTGACGAACTGCCCTGTCCAGGACCACAAACATCCATGGAAAACTAGAAACCAAAGCTAATCCTGTGAGTAAAAAAACAAACATTCTTTTGCAGTCTTTGTGCACTGGCTATTATACATTTCAGATCTGGAATTACCAGGTAGGTAATCTGATGCGCTGACAGAAACTCTAGTTTGGGTCTCCTTTACACCCAGTCTTCTCCACAGGTGGTCGCACGTAGAAGATGGAGGCTAACTGGTTTTTCATAAGCCAACCTGCAACTAGACCCACTGTCTGCACAGCAGCGCGGCCTCTGAAAACAGCAGGGGCTCCGTGAGCTGGGACTATCACACAGGGTCCACAGCAGATGTGTAAACAGAGATTAAATACTAACCCTCAAGCTGAATAGTTACAGGATGAGATCGCTTCACTTTGGCCCATCTACACTTCCCACCTGCCAAGAACCTTAAAATAAAAGCTACAAAACGTAAAGACAGAAAACGATGAAGACAAATGGTTCTTTTTCTAAACCCAGCCAGCCTGGCTACCTAGGAGGAAAAAAAAAGAGAATAAAACAGAAATCAAGTAAATTCTGAAAGACCCCTAGGGTTTCAGAGAAGCTCATACAGTCAGGTCTTGAAGAGATTTTAATTTTAAAAACCAAATAGCTATGTGACTGATAAGCAGAGTTGATTTTAAAAATCAGGTACTAGAAATAGGCTAACTGGAAGACCGTTTTCTACCCTGAAGATAAATTTGAATTTGCTCTACCCAGTTTTATAAAGCTTCATTTTAAAGGGCATGTTACACACTTTTATCACGGATTCATATTGTGTCAATTCTCTCACTGGATGTTAACTGATAAAACTCTCGGTATTTAGTCTCCCCGAATTTCTAAAGAAAGCTGTCCAATTAGGTTATTAAAGTTTCTTGGTTCTTCTGCAGTTTACACAAAATGAACTTTCCCCTGCTTCTCAAATATGAAAATGTAAAAAGTAACAAGAGGAAAGGCATGCTCACTAGTAGGCAAGTGACTTGATTTCTTTCACAGTGATGCTGACCTTATCCATCCCTTTCAAGGAACTGTCCTTACTAAATACCATGCAACTAATAGGAACTATCCAGGAATAAAATTTACAGGCGTAAAACAAAAACATTACCTGTGATAAAAGGAACTGGCTCTCAAACGGAGGGAGAAAAAAATCACTATGTTCTTATCATTAGCACAAGGCTCCAGTCCCCCAGGAGTGCTAGCCGACCCCCTGTTTGAGTACAGATACTCAGAGCACAGGAGTAAGCCCTGGCGCCCCCACTTTTCTGCCAGAGCCCCACCTACTGCTCTGGAATGGTCAACGGAACTGTTGCGCTGAAACTCCCTCCTCCTCACTCTTGAGAAGCACTGCCACTAGAAGCTTCCCTCTTTAGACTCTGCTGATGGGCCAGACGCAGGGGCACGAGTCCAATCCCCATTCCTGGGCCAGCAGGCCGTTCTCTTTACGTTCTCTACACCAAATGACAGCCTCCCACTTCCCTTTCTGAACTCCACTCCAGGAGCGCTGGGCCACGGGGCGGGGCTCTTTCCCCCAACCACCACCTCCTAGAGCCCATTCAGGAGCAAAGACACTGGGTCTGCTATTGTTGCTGTTCTGAAATGGGAGGGGTGAATTCTGGCGGCCTTACTTGGAACATTTTCTCATATAAATATAAAGGGTGGTTAAATTCCATTGTATTGTTAGTACAATAGTTTAGCTACATTACGGATTAAGTAGGCTTTTATAGCTGGCCTGGGAAACTAATCTACATAACATTGTTTCTATGGGAAAATTTGTTCCAAGCCATAATCTTGAACAATCTTTGAAATCCAATTCCACTCATGAAATGAACATTGCCTATATATCCAGTCCATGCGCTGAAGAATCTCTACACCTACCTTAAAAATGACTAAAAAACCAATGTGGTCAGAAAAGTTTATTATCAATGCCTAATCATAAAGCTGACAATGAGTTAGATAAAAGATTTTGTGGGGTTTTTTTTCTTTTACTACTAATTCATTTCCCATTCATTAAAGCTCCTATGTAAAACACTCCGGCACCAAATGAACCTATTACGCACACACAACCTAGAGAAGCTCATAACCGTGATCCTCATGCCCAGCATGGTAACGTACCTTTACATATTCTCTCTGCAACATGAATTTAATAATATCTGTTATGGATTCTTTAATATCAGCAGGAAGATTCTGGAAAAGAAAAAAAAAGCGTAATTATTTTTGGAAGCTACAGTGTATAATTACAGACTGCCATTTATTCTAACTTTATATATTCTATTTTTTAAAAAATCAGTTATATAAAAGCATTTTTCAAGGAACCTTACCCTTTTCCGAAGCTTTCTGAAAAGGGGTCTGAGATAGGACTCAGTCTGCTTTTGAGTAGCACTGTTCAGTTTGCCCTGTACACTGCGCTTCACGTAATCTTCTCTGGCATTCAATTCTTTAGCCCAAACACCAAGAAGAAACTGATGAAAGAATGGGTAAATTTAGACTACGATGCCACCCAGTGGTTCAAAAGGTTTAAAAGTTTTTTAAAACACCAAACAGTGTATTATCATCTTTAGAATAAATTTTTTTCTAATTAAAACAGCATCAATCAATATTTAATGAATGAACTATTTCTGCTTATTTTACATATATGTTTTGTAGTTTTCCCCCAACAAGAGCTACCAAATTTCAAATTTCATAGATAACTTTGACAGAAATAAACTTTTACTCATATTTCTACTACAATTCAACCCACCTAGACTTATTCGCCATCATACCATATGTGCTGTGATATTTAATCAATCTTCCAAGGATGTTTTTGTAATACAGGCACACCCCATGCACACTGCAGGATTGGTTCCAGACCACCGCATTAATAAAGTATCACAATAAAGTGAGTCAAATGAATTTTTTAGTTTCCTAATGCATATAAAAATTATGTTTACATTATAATGTAGTCTATTCAAGTGTATGATAGCATTACATTAAAAAATGTATATACCTTAATTAAAAAATACTTTATTGCTGGGATGCCTGGGTGGTTCAGTCAGTTAAGCATCCAGACTCTTGATTTCAGCTCAGGTCATGATCTCAGGGTCATGAGACTGGCCACCCCACCCCCCCTCCCTCGCTGGGCTCTGCACTGGGCATGAAGCCTGCTTGAAATTCTCTCCTCCTCTTCTCCTCCCGCCTTTACTGCTAAAACATGCTAATCATTACCTGACCTTTCATGTCCTAATCACTGATCACGATTAACCATGACAAATATAACAATGAAAAAGTCTGAAATATTGTAAGAATCACCAAAATGAGACATAGAGATACAAAGTAAACAAATGCTATTGGAAAAATGGTGCCGATACACTTGTTCCACACATGGCTGCCACAAACTGTCAATTTGTAAAGGAAAAAAAAAACAAGAAAAAAAAAAAAAAAAAAAACAAAAAAAAAAAAAAAAAAACAAGAAACCCTCCCCACAAAAAACCACCAAAGAAAACCGCATTATCTGCAAAGCACAATAAAACCAAGCACTATAAAATGGGGTACGCCTCTATCTGGACTTTTGTAGTAGACACAATGATTTAATTAAATATTCCCAATAAAGCACCTGACTAAAGAAGAAAGAAGGAAAACAAAAAAAGCAAAAAGAAACTACAATCCCTCTACCCAGCCCTGGAAAGCCACCCTAATGCCCCTTGGGTTTAAATGCATCAGGAGCGCCGTTTCTAGAGGCAGGTACACAGGGAAGGTGGCGGAGGACATACCCCCCTAGTGGCATTACCTATGGGTAGCCTAAGGAGAGGCTGTCACAGAGGAAATTCCAGTTCACACTAGTTCCCAAGCCATATCCTCAACAGACCAAGAATCTTGATAACTAATTACGTTGTACTTAAACTGTTAATACAAGTAAAAGCACTTCCCGCATTTTAATCTCTTGGCCTGAACACAAATAGTTTGTGAAGAAATGCTAAAATGAATCTGGCGTTTGCATACACTCTACCTAAACCAATAAAGCAAGAAATGCTGAGGAGAAAGATGGATTGAGCTCGTCATGGCAGGAATATGCAGCTATCTCTAGAACCAAGAAAATGAACAGTCTCTGAAGGCTGCTGATGGGTTTGGTTTTTTTCACTGCCAAGGTCTTCCCACCTCCTTCCTCTCCTTACTGTCATCACCACTCATAAAAGCTTCTGGAACACTCCCCTTATTGCACTCCCTCCTGGAGTGTTTTTTGAAAATTTTAAACTCCCCAAACTTCTTGTTCATTCCACTGCTGTGATTCTTTTCTGTGTGTTTACATTAACAAGTCAGTTTCAAAGTGCTGCAATGAAGTAAATATACATCTCCCTTAATTAACCTCTATAATCCAGTGCACAGCAGTATCATAAACTGTGTACATGCAAAACATGTTTACTGAGGGATTCCCTTTCCAGTCCTTAACCCTTAAATCATCCAAAAATTAAACAACAGTTTCTAACCAACCCAAATGTCCTCCTTTCCTAGCCTAAAAGAACATACCTTAAGGAACTTGGTAATGATGTCCATGTCCTTATGATCATCGCCTTTTCCTAAAGACTCTCCCAAAGCCTGCGAAAACATAATGCTTCCGTTCATTAGTAAAGAGCAACAGCTGAACAGACATTCTCAACACCAGTCTGAGCATGGATCTTTATTACATATACTAATTTCTCTTTTTAAAAAGCCAAAGGAATTTCTAGGTAAGTTAAAAAAACAAGAAAACACAGATTTGTCACTGCAATTTAAAGAGCAAGGTATCTTTTATGAATCAAAAGACAAAGGGGCTTAGGAAACTGACGAATGGATAGATTTCTTTTTAAGAGAACAGAAATGTTCTAGAATTAGGTCGTGATGATGGTTGCATCAACCTGTGAATATACTAAAAACCAGCGAACTGTACATTTTAAATGGGTAAGCTGTAAAGTATCTCAATAAAGCTATTTAATAAAAAAGAAAGCCCAGAAATGGTTGCTCACATATTTCTGTCAATTTTAGGGTCCACAGATAAGTGCTGGGGGAATGGGAGGAGGGGCACAATTAAAACAACTATGATCTCACGAAGAGTGCAGCCAGGAATGAAAAGAAACAGAAAAATAACAGTTTACGTTTATTAAACAGTAGATGCTTTTAACTAAGCCATGATTTCGGCTTGAGCTAGACATTTAGATAGTACAACACGGCTTTTTAATTAGGATGACATGTATCACTCCACATTCCACACGCTGGCGAAAATTAAAAAGCAAGATACTGCCAAGTGTTGGCAGGGCTGTGGGAATAAAAGGCACACACACACTTCTGATGAGGGTGTGGACTGGTACAGCCATTCCAGAGAGCAACAGGACAGCACTTGGACAAGTTACACATATATAACTGCTTCTGAGTCCACAGGGGTTACGTACAAGACTACACATCACAAAGCTGTCTGTGGTAACAGGGAGCTGGGAGCAATCCAGCTCTCGTTATGGGGGAACAAAAAGTAAAAGACAGTGAATGCCACAAAATGTGAAATGCTATGCAGCAGTTAAAATCAAAGGTTCAGATATACATAAAGCATCAAGGATGGATCTTAAATACAGTTCCAAGTGGGAAAAAGAAATGTAAAAAAAATTTTACAGTACAGTATCATTTATGTATATTAAAAACTTAAGCATACAAAATATTACTGGTTTTACAAGACCACCGCCAAATAAGAGGATGCACATCAAATATAGCAAAATGATTACTTCTGAAGGCAGGAAGTAGGGTAATGTGAGTGGAGAATGAGGAAAGAGGGAGTGAATAAATAAAAGCATGAAATAAGAAAAGGGGGGAGGGTTTGTAATGACCACAGACCAGGGTAGTGTGCTCTGAATTGAACTTTCTGATGAACTCAAGCATCTGCCCCAGGGAATAAAAGACGTGATAGGGTAATGAGATCAGGTGGGTGCAGAGATTACCTCTAACTCTTCAATTGTGGTGTTTTCTTCGTGAACTTTCAAATCATTCTGTGTGTCTTCCTCTCCAGGCTCCTGACCACCCACAAGCTCATTGAGGTACTGTTGGTCGATCTTATCCAAAGCTGCTTTCAGATCATTCCTCAACCCCTGAGAAAAGGGAAAAAATACACCTACTATGAAATTTCACTGATGTTTCCCTTTTGATTTTTCACTACTAGTAAGTACAATTCATTTTTTTCCTCCACAGGAGTTAAGAACTTAGTAAAACTAGAGACTCAAGTAAGATTTCAATTTATTACACGGCTATCATCATTGTCCAAAGTTAACTATAATGAACATATTTAAATTTAAAAGAATGTATGCACAAAAGCTACTCTGGTCAGAAAAATAAAACATATGTGTGACCAATCCAAATGAGAATATTCATAAATGCTGAAATTTATGAAATGCGCAAGTGACCAGGTCTCCACTAGAGCCCTCAACCCATTTTCCTACTTTACTTAAAATGTCTAACCTCACTGCAACTACTCTGAATTCCCTTAACATTCAGCAATGTCAATAATAGGAAACTAGTGTCTCATCTATATACTAGGCTTTTACTAGGTTTCTAATAAACCAGCAAAGTCCACATTATATTCACATCCAGTTTGTGACCATTTGATAAAAACAGAAGAAGCTTTAAAGCTGGACCCATACCTTACACCACATACAAAAACTCAAAATGGATCAAAGACGTACATTTAAGAGCTAAAACTATAGAACCCCCAGAAGACAACACATGGGAAAAGCTTCATGATATTGGATTTGGCAATCACTTCTTGGATACAACACCAAAGGCACAGGCAAAAAAAAACCAAAAAAAACAAAAGAACAAAATAGGCACATGTTGGACTTCATCAAAATTAAAAACTTTTCTGCAAAGATACTATTAACAGAGTGAAAAGATAACCGGTGGAATGGGAGAAATATTTACAAGTCACTAATCTGATAATGACTGATATCCACAATATATAAAGAATTGCTACAATATAACAATAACAACAACAACAACAAAAAACACTAAAAATGGGCAACGGTCTTGAATAGAAGACAACACATTAAAGGCCAATAAGCAAACACAAAGACACTTAACATCACTAGTAATTAGGAAAATGCAAATCAAAACCACAGATAAGGGGACACCTGGGTGGCTCAGTCCTTTAAGCATCTGCCTTCGACTCAGGTCATGATCCTGGCATCCAGAGATCAAGCCCGCATCCAGCTCCCTGATGAGCGGGGAGTCTGCTTCTCCCTCTCCCCTTTCCCACTGCTTGTGCTCTCTCTCGTTCAAATAAATAAAATCTTAAAAAACAAAAAAACCACACACACAATAAGGTACCACTTCAAATCCATCAGGATGGCTATGATCAAAAATAAATAGTAAGTAGTAAGTGCTGGCTAGGATGTGGAGAAATGGAACCTTTCATTGCTGTTAATGTAAAATGGTGCAGCTGCTGTGGAAAATGGATGGCAATCACCTCAAAAATTTACACGTACCCCCACCAAGACACATTCTAATTAAAATATCAAAAGGTAAAGACACGGAGAGAATATTAAAAGTAGCAAAAGGAAAACCATTTGTTGTGCACATAAGACTATCAGATTTTTCAGCAGAAATGTTGCAGGACAAAAGGGGGTAAGGCAAAATACATTCAAAGTGCTGCAAGAAAAACCTTCCAACCAAGAATACTCTACATCACAAAGTCATCATTCAGAATTGGAGATAAAAAGTCTCCCAGACAAGCAAACTAAATGAGTTTATCGCCACTAAATCAGCCTTACAAGCAATGTTAAGGGGCCTTCTTTAAGCTGAAAAGGCGGCTAATTCTTAACAACATATGAAAATATAAACTTCACTGGAACAGGTAAATATATAGTAAAGGTGGTAGACTAATCACTTATAAAGGCAAAAGTAGTAAAAAATACCTATAACTGCAATCATTAGGTAAAGAAAAACACATAAAATGTGACATCAAAAACATAAGATGTGGTCGGGAGGAGTAAATATGGAGAGCTTTAGAATGCATTCACACTTACGTTATCATCTTCAAATAGTCTGTTCCAATAATAAAATAAGTCACAGGGATATAATGCACAGCATGGTGACCACAGTTAATACTGTATTGCCTACTTAAAAACGGGTAGGAGTAGATCTTAAAAGTCCTCACCACAAGAAAAAAAAAAATTTGTAACTATGTATGGTGACAGGTACTAACCACACTTATGGTGGGGAATCATTTCACAACATAAATATCAAATCACTAAGTTGTACATCTGAAACTAATGTAATACGTCAATTATCCCTCAATTTTTAAAAAACTTACAAATAAACTCTTTAGCATCTGGGACAAGCTTGAGCAAGATTAAAATACAACAGGTTGTAATAAATTAGTATTAAGAATGACAATTTTTTTTTTTTTAAGATTTTATTTATTTTACAGAGACAGAGACAGCCAGCGAGAGAGGGAACACAAGCAGGGGGAGTGAGAGGAAGAAGCAGGCTCATAGCGGAAGAGCCTGATGTGGGGCTCGATCCTACAACGCCGGGATCACGCCCTGAGCCGAAGGCAGACGCTTAACCGCTGTGCCACCCAGGCGCCCCAAGAATGACAATTTTTCAAGGAATGAAACAAGACTAGAAAAATTAAATCACATACTAATTTAGTAGTTCACATTAGTATTTTAATACCATCTTCCGATAAAGAAAGGAACTCAGGGTATAGAAAAGAAATAAAAGTTGGTAAATATGAAGCATTACAAAAACCACTAACTAACAATGTAAGGTTTTAAACAAGACTGAAAATTTTTCAAAAAATTGCTGTAGACATCACAGCGGAAGAACATTTTACTCATTTATGCTTAAAAGAAAGAAGTTCCACAGAATGACTGTAGGATCTGCCAAGTCCACATCTGTCGTGTACAGAAAAGAAGTGAAAGCAGGGACTCAAACAAGTATTTGTAAACCTATGTTCAAAGCAGCATTATTCACAACAGCTGAAAGGTAGCAACAACTCAAACGTCCATTGAAGCTGAATGGATAAACAAAATGGGATCCATACACACAAAACAGTATTATTAAGCCTAAAAAAGAAGGAAATTCTGACATACACTATCACACAGATGGACCTCTAAGGTACTATGCACTTGGAAGGCCAGTCCAAGGGAGCCTTCGGATGACCTTGGCGACAGTCGACATTTGACTGCAATCACATGCGAGACTCCAAGCAAAAAAACTGTCCAGATCACTCCCAATCAAACCATAGAACCATAAGAGATAATAATAAATTATCTTAAGTTACTAAGTTTCAGGGGCGCCTGGGTGGCGCAGTCATTAAGCGTCTGCCTTTGGCTCAGGGCGTGATCCCGGCATTATGGGATCGAGCCCCACATCAGCCTCCTCCGCTGGGAGCCTGCTTCTTCCTCTCCCACTCACCCTACATGTGTTCCCTCTCTTGCTGGCTGTCTCTATCTCTGTCAAATAAATAAATAAAATCTTTAAAAAAAAAAAGTTACTAAGTTTCAGAGTAGTTTGTTACAGACATAGAGGACTGAAAAAGATTTTACAATAATTGTTTGAAGCTTCTCTGTTTTGGGGTGGTTTGTTACATAGCCATAGATCACCACACCTGTCTCTCAGTAATTGACAGAGCAAATAGGTAAGTTATTAAGACCACAGAAGATCTGAACAACACTACTGTAACTGACATTTACCCGATGTATAAAAGACATTCTTTCCAGGAGCCTATGGAATATTCAGCAAGACAGACCATCTGCTGAGCTATAAAACAAGATCAAAGCTGTAACTGTTAAGCTTTTAGAGAAAATAAAGTATCTCTTCAAAACCTTGGGATAGGCAAATATTTCTTAAGAAAAATACCAGAAGCGGTAACCATAAAAGAAAACAGTGGACTTCATCAAAATTTAAAACTTCTGCCCCTCAAAAGACACCATGAAAAGAACAGGTAAGCCAAAGACTAGCAGAAAATAGTCACAAACCATATATCTGTACATCTGCAAAGGACTTGTATACAGAATATACAAAGAACTCCTACAATTCAAAAATAAAAGGGCAAACAACCCAATTAAAACATGAACAAAAGATTTTAACACACGCTGCCCAGAGAAATATATGGGCAATAAGTCTACGAAAAGACACTCATTACCCTTAGTTAACAGGAAGCTGTAAATAGAACTGCAAGGAAATATTACCACACATACAAGAGAATGGTTACAATTTAAAAGACTTAAAATAACAAATACCGATGACATTTAGAAATATCTGGCATTTCTTAAGAACTAAAGCACACATTTACTTTTATTATTCAGCAATTCTACTTCAGGTATTTACCGAGAGATAGAACATATTTACCAAAGAGAAGTAACACACGTCCAAACAGACCTGTTCAACAATGTTCCTAGCAGTGTTATTTGTGACAGCCCGAAGTTGCAAACAAATGATGCTATATCCCGACAACTATCATCAGCAATGAAAAGGAACAAACTACTGATTTCTGTAGAAACAATAATTTTTAAAAAATATGCTCAGCATAAGAAGCCAGACACACTCTCATGACTCCATCTATATGAAATGCAGAACAAGCAAAATTAATCTATACTGATAGAATTTGCAAAGCTGTTTGCACAGGCACTGAGGAGAAGGAAGAGGACTGGCTAAGGAGGGGCACTAGGGCACTTTCTTGTGTGAGGAAAACATTCTGTATCTTCCTAAGGGTGGTGGTTACGTGCTTGGAGTGGATTTGTCAAAATGCACTGAACAATATATGCTTAAGACAGGTGCTTTTTTTAAAAAATTAAAGAAAACTTACATTCAGCAGCAATCTGGCAACTTTATTCTTCCATCTTTGCCTGTAATAATGCAATTACTCAAACTCCATACTATTCTTATTTATGTGGTATAGTCATCTTTCTCAAGTTCTGTTCTGACTTCTTACCTTGTTTACTTCTGGTGTGAGGATCTCTATTTTTCTTAAACGTTGAAAAGCATCATAATCAGTTTCTCCAAACAGTCTGATTGGTTCTCCTCTTTCTCTCAATCTTCTGATGACCTGTAAGAAGTAATAACAATAGGGACACCTGGGTGGCTCAGTCAGTGAAGTGGCTGCCTTCAGCTCAGGTCATGATCCCAGGGTCCTGGGATCGAGCCCCACATCGGGCTCCTCGCTCAGTGGAGAGCCTGCTTCTCCCTCTGCCTGCCTCTCCTCCTGCTTGTGCTCTGTCTCTCTCTCTGACAAAATCTTAGAAAAGAAAAAAAAAAAAAAAAAGCAATAACAATAATAGCAATTCCAATGTTTTTAGTAATAGTAAACTCTCCTTTAGGTGACCAAATACTTATTTTGAAATGCAGATAGAAAAAGTCAGTTGTGTTTGTTTTTTCTTTAATTTTCCATGAATGGATATAACAAGTTACTGTCACACCTTAAAAAACCCTACCACGTTTAAAGTCCTTTGGCTGACTGTTTCAGCAAAGGCTCCATCTGTATAACAGACTCCCTAAGAAAAAACATTATGATGGAAGGGAGTGGTAACTTTTATATACAGAAGGAAAATAAAGTCCGGAGTCAGCTGATAACTCATGGACCAGAGCCTAGAGTCAGCATTCCGACACTACATTAAAACCACTCATCTCCCAGAAGAGAAGTGAGTAATGATCAGGGCAGGGCACAGGTCAGGCTTTTGAGGAGCTGATAATACAGTGTCTTGACTTGGGTGATGATTATATGGGTGTCTCTTTTATAATCCTCCATTATATTGCACATGCATGTTTTGTACACTATTTGTATATATGTTCCATTTCATAACAAGAAAAAATAACTGAGAAAAATAAAGGTTGATCCGAAATGTTTTTTAGTACCAAGAACTTTATCTGGCAACATAAATAGTAGCACAGAAACCACTGGTCGAACTCCCAGTGAGATAACTGAAGCTTGGTATTCAAAAGCAGCTTAAAAGGCCATCCAGTGCTACCTTCCATCAATGCAGAAATGACCTCAAACACACCTCTACCAGGTAGGCAAGTGACAAGGACCACACCCCTTTATGCAACAGCCCATCCCAGTTTTGGACAGATAGGTTTTACTTCTCACAATCAACTAAAACTTCCCTCCCTCAAAATTCTACCCATTTATCTTAGTTCTACTTTATGAAACCACAGGGAATATGAAATTCTTTTTCAAAATTACAGCTGCTGTCAATGGATTTTTTTTTTTTAAGGCCTCTAATATTCTTTTCTTCGGGCGAGGTATTCCAAATTCCTTCATCTAACTTTCCCATGACAGCATTTAGAGTCAGCCGTCCTTTCCTCCTCTCCCAAGTTCATTTTTGTTTGGTACCCCTCTGTATAGTTTGTATTCTTCGTGTCTCAGGAGTATCTTGAAATTCTTGTTTCTGGTTTTTTCAGAAAAGTAGTTGATACTGACCAGAGTATAGACGAGCATTGTAGTTAAGTGTACAAACTGAGACAGCATGTCTACAGAGCCCTGTGGTGATATATACCCCAAGTTGTACAAATGTACAGTCTTTAGTCAACAGACTCCAGAAATCACGATTCTCGCAAACTTTCGAAAGGAAACAATCATACGTTAGAATGTATGCAATGACATCTGTATAAAGATGTTTATCTTAGAAGGATTTATAATAAGGAAATGCTGAAGCAATCTAAATGACCATTACTATTTGGTTTTTAAAATAATAATAAGTTTTTAAAATATTATGGGAAATTATATAATCATAAAAAATTATATAGATCTGTTTTGACCTAGAAAGATGTATTAAATTACAAAACGGATATTTAAAATAATTTAGACAAATAATTTATGTATAATTACTTAAAATATACATATTTAGAACAATGTGTTTAGTTTTTAAAAGTTTAGAAAAATAAATTATTTTAAAGTTTAAGATTATCAAGAAAAGCAGAGATTGGGGCGCCTGGGTGGCTCAGCTGGTTAAGCATCTGCCTTTGGCTCAGGTCATGATCTCAGAGTCTGCTTCTTCCCTCTCTCCCTTTCCCTCTGCCCCTCCCCCGTGCTCAAGTACGTGCAATCTCTCTCAATTAAATAAAATCTTAAAAAAAAAAAAAGCAGAGATTAATTTAGAACCTCAAGAAGAAAACTGGCAAGCTGCACATTATTTAGTTCAGCCAGACATGTTGTATAGGCAATAATGACTTGGAGCTTACTGGAAAGAACTGGAGATAAATGCAACTGTCCTGGAGATTTTTTTCTTTGTTTTCATGAAACACTCATACACAGACTTACCTCTTGCCTAGAAAGAGTCATAGGTAACTTTTCCTCTGCCAGTTCAAGTTCTAGCACTGGATTTGAAGAAGTTAATGGTTTCTGGTCCTCCTCTTTTGGCTGTATCTGTATTAATAGCCAAAACAAATAAAATTCAGCTTTTAAAATATAATACAGCTAATATTTACCATTCTATGCATTAACTGGTCATGGAAATTAAACATGTTTTAAATACTAAAGGTTCTTCTAGATGTTCCAAGGAAAACCTCCTAAAATGTACATGCTTTTGAAAACTCAGACTCCTCCATTTTAGGGACACAAGTAGCAAACATGCACACAGGAGACAGCATTCTTGCTACTGAAAAGTGACAGAAATATAATGGTTTCCAAAATCAAAAAACTTTTAAAAGGGATGAAATTTAGATGCCTTTCTCCCTAGACTCTAAAGAATTTTATTTTTCTTAAAAATAATCAACTTGCTTCTCTTCTTTGAGAAACTCATCCTACAGGGTTATCTGATCCTTGCTCTGGGTTTTAAATGAAGACCCAAAAAAAGAATTTCTAAGAAAACTGTGAAGCCTCAAGCTCCTACTTTTTCCTACCCTCCTTTTTGAAAGGTAGGATTCCAAGTGCACCGAGATCACTGCTGGACGTGGAGAAACACTCCCAAAGCTACAGAGAATTTGCCCCCAAAATGAGTTATGAACCCAGGGAAATACAGCACCACAGCACCGACAACAGCCACGGCGCCTTCCACTCATCCCACACAGAGTGGACGTTCTTGCACATGAGACCTGCAGGGGGAAAAAAATCTCCTCGTGTGTTTTCTTGAGTCTGCCACCCAGCTCACAGTTTAGGAAAATTAAGTTCGGCAATTTATAAGCCCCGTGGTGTGGTCTGTAAAAACATACTGAAACATGGTTTCCCATCTGATCCTGAGACTAATCTAAAATGCCAAAGCAGATTAAAAACAAAACAAAACAAAACAAAAACTTTACATAAAAGGTCAACATTAAGGAACAAACATTCAATTAAGAAAGTCTCTATGGTTAAAATTACATCATTTCTGATTCTGTAGTTAATGGCTAAAGGTTATGTTAATCAGTGCTGACAAAAGTTGAAGTAAAAAGCTAAACTTCTGTATTTTCACAAACCAAATCGGTATCAAGCCTCTAAATGGTAACTAGTTTTCATAAAGGAATAAAAGTAATACATGCTGTATTTACATTATTACCAAGAAGGGAATATTAAACATGTTTTAGAGCGAAAACCCTGTGTTTTTAAGCATAAAAACAGGTATTTCTCCCAAAATCTCAGGACGAAAAGCATTTTTAATTATAGAATGCCAGTTCGTCACTTGTAGGAAAAAATCGAAGACGTTCTGTCAACTGAACTCAACGTTCGGAGCAGTATCTTTAGTCACTTTGCTTCAGTGCTTCTCTCTATACAAACAAGAAAGTACTGACCTATCACTGAAGCAATCAAAACAACACACAAATGCCCATTTTAAATTAGTTTCCTACCTTACCAAAAAGTTGAAAACGTTCAAATTTAGGGATTTGGGAAAGCAACAAGTTAGCAGACTAAACCTATGGTCAATGATTCTCACTCCAGATCAAGTGTCAGTGAGACAATGATGGGCAAGCAAAAGATGAGAATTCTTCTGAGTATCTATTCAATGGCTATTTACATAAATTGCGTTTTAACTTCCCAAAATGGAAGCAAATGAAACCAATATATTTATGGAAAATATCAAAATACAAATGCAAACTTTCATATTTTAGAAATCGATCAGAAACATTAAAATACATTTTTAACACTTGCCCTCTGCCAACACTACAAAACCAAACCAAATGCATATACATACCATTTGCATTCCTCATGCTTCCTTCTAGAAATGCTATGCTGATAAATTTCTAGAACTTTCCCCATGACATGCACAAGAATACTGTATTATATACACGTTTCAAAAGCAAAAAGTTGATGTCAAATTTATGATCTGGCAAAAATATTTCAACAGAACCTCTAAAGTTTGTTCAAAAAATTATCAAACTAGATAGTCTTCTTTTAAAATAATTTAAGCAAAACTTCACCTCATAACATTTAACCCCTCCCAATAAAAACCCTAAAATATTATTCAACTAGGATAACAGCTGAATAGGATAATAACAGGGTAAACTTAAGGATACTTTTAGTCATGCTTCAAAAATATCCAGGTCTTCCAAACAACTCATTTCTTTCTACCAAATATTTCTATACATTTTTCTATACAATCGACAAGCAGTGTTTGAAATGTGGTACCTTATTACAAAAAAGCATATAAATGTTGTATGGCATTCTATCTCAGGCAGAGGTACTGAGGGCCAAAAGGAATTATTAACAATGCAAACATAAAAACAGTGGCTTAAAATATTCAAGTGAAAATGGGGAAAATACCACTGGTAATACCACTGTGGTTGAATGCATAAAATATTTTGAAACCCTTTAAAATAGACTTTTATTGGGAGAGGTAGGGAGAGGAGTGGTGGGGGAGATGAAGACGAGGCAGTATCAGATCCAGGAATTAAAAGAAAAAACAACAATTCAAGCTTTGATCTCAAGCCACTTCATGCTTCCACAAAAAGCCAAACCATTCCAAGCCAAAAGTCATGCATGTATTTTCCTGAATTCAAGATTTAAAAAAAAAGAAGAAAAAAGCTCATACCTCTCCAGATGGCTTCTCATTTATAGGCTAATGTATAACATTGATAAAGTGAACAGAGATCAATAATTTTGTTACTTTAACAACAGCTGTAAAAATTTAAACTCAGAAATATACAATAACAAAAAAGCAGGCAGTCATACCTTGTAGCCACATCTTTCAAAATATGCTTCCTCTTCCTTTTTTGCAAGTTCACTACGCTTGAAATACTTTTTATTTTCCTATTGAAGAAAAAAGTACATTAGCAGGTCCCTGGGTAAAATTTCATGTGCCACAGTCAACCTAAAAACACTTCCGTTTTTCAAGAGCATGGTCAACTTTGATTCTGTAGAGATTATACTGATTTCTCGAACATGGCACCTGTCCTCTACCCTGCTCCAAATATGAAGTATTTTTCTTACAGCATCATTTTAACAGATATCCAACAGCAAAGGGAAGAAACCAACAATATTTACCAAATGTTCACTTTGTTTTGATTTGATTTCCCAATGTTTGGTTTCAACGATAATTTCTACAAACGAATTCATTACGAACCACATAAAATAGAATGCTTTATTTTCCCGCCACAGACACAACTGAACAACATTTGCTGTCTGACATCTTAACTCCAATTTCCCAGAGAGCTCCAAGGGTGTGTCCAAATTCTTTTTGTCACTTGGAATCTTTTTGTATCAATTAATTGTATTTGTATTAAGCAAGTCTTAAAATCATATTCTTAATCTAGACATAAAATGGTTTGAAAGTATTAACAAAATCGTTTAATTTGTTTTATAGGATGCAATGTTACAAGACAAGCTCTAAATCCGTAGGAGAAAAAAATATTATTTCCATACTACATATATTATTCTCACTGTTAAACCTACAGTCCCTAATTTGGATGCTGTTACCATCTACAGCTATGCCTCTTGGATATTATCCCACTAATAATTTAGCTCAAATAAAGCTACTGCCCTATTTTATTAGTAATTATAATAGTACCTCAATAATACCTCCACACATGTTTTAGCACCTCACAGTTCCCAAACTCATTTACTCTGGCAATAATCATGTATGCTAAGATCATGACAAGAAAAGTTGACGGTGAACAATGGAGAGCTCAGGCTGCCACACTTGAAAGCACCAGTCAAGTGTGGCATCAGGAAAACATCGTGTTTCTCCTACGTGATACAAGTAGGAAGTATACAGCACATCTACAAAGTATTCTTGACAAAAAGCTGCATGTCAATCTAATCACACATTTAAGTCTCATTTCTTCTTTTTTTTTAATTCTATTTAGTTAACATATAGTGTATTATTAGGTTCAGGAGTAGAATTTAGTTATTTCTGGGTTGCATATAACACCCAGTGCTCATCACATCAAGTGCCCTCCTTACTGCCCATCACCCAAGTACTCCTTTCCCACACTCACCTCCCCTCCAGCAACCCTGTTTGTTCCCTATAGCTAAGAGTCTCTTATGGTTTGCCTCCCTCTCTGTTTTTATTTTATTCTTCCTTCCCTTCCCCTATGTTGATCTGTTTTGTTTCTTAAATTCCACATGAGTGCAACGGTATGGTATTTGTCTTTCTCTGGCTATTTAGCTTAGCATAATATCCTCTAGAGTTCCATCCACTTCTTGCAAATGGCAAGATTTCATTCTTTTTGATGGCTAATATTCCATTGTATGTATGTGTGTGTGCGTGCCCCCACATCTTCTTCATCCAATCATCTGTTGATGGTAGGTCTCATCTCTAGTTTATTAGAAATGTAGGGAATAGGGGGAAAAGGCTAAACGTCATTGCCGGGAAGCAATTAAACACTGGGACATTTACCAAACTGCCAGTTTCTCCAACAAGTTAATGGCATAAAAAGGGGGGGAGGGCGAATGAAAATGTTCTTGATTAAAAGAAACCAAAAGTCATAGTAAACAAACGCAATGAGTGGACTGTGTGGATCCGATCTGAACAAACCAACTGTAAAAACATATGTATATATTTTAATTCAATTGAGGACATTGGAACATGAGAGGAGTATTTAATGGTATTAAGGATCTATCTATAATTTTATTGGGTATGATCACATCTTGTTTATACAAGGACATGTTCTTATTTTCTGGAGTTACAAGTGTTAAGACAAGGACAGATGGAGGTTCATCATATAATTCTCCTTTTGTATATGTTTAAAATCCCCATGATAAACAGTTTTGTTTTAGTCCATCAACTCAATGAACATTTACTGATTCATCTACCACACATGAAGCACAGCTTTATAGACGTAAAGTTGAAGGTATTGCCTGGAATGAGGAACTGACGGCACCATCCCAACATCAAAACTACCTGAGAAAGATGGAAGCAAATAATATTAATCCCAGTTCAGGCGTGAGAGACCTGAGTTAGAAAGGGCAGAGGACATTCTCACAACTAAACCTCATGCACAACTAGAACTCTGGTCCTTAAATCCTTTGAACTGATCTGTATCGAAAGCTACAGTTCTTCACTCCCAAAATCTTATCCCAGCATCAACTGTTTCTTTTGACTACAGAGCATGTAGCTGTCATACTTTTTAAAGTTTTTTTATTTTTTTTATTTATTTGAGAGCGAGCGAGCGCACAAGTGAGGGGAGAGGCAGAGAGAGAGGGAGCAGCAGACTCCCACTGAGCAGGACCCTGGAATCATGACCTGAGCCAAAGGCAGACACTTAACCGACTGAGCCACCCAGATGCCCCTAGCTGTCATATATTTCATATAAATAAGCTGACAAGCACATATTGGTACCCTCTTAGAAAGAGCGGTTATGTAAGAAGAAAGTAAAGGACTCTCCAGGCCAGAGTCTGTGGTCCAGTCTGTGGTATCATCTTTTACTATCACGCCCCAATTCCATGCAACACACCTAAGAAAATCTTAGCCCAGACCATCGATTCTCAAAATGTAGTTCATGGACCTCTGGGGGGCCTTAAGACCTTTTCAGAGGTTGTGCAAGGTCAGGCATATTACCATAATAATACTAAGAGGTTATGTGCCCCCATTTTCTCTGTGATCATACTTGCACTGATGGTACAAAAGCAAAGGTGAGGAAAACCACTGGCACCTCAGCACAAATAAAGCTAAGTATTGATCTTTATTTATGTCTCAGAGTTCATTGTATTGTCTAATAGTGGTATGATGAAATCAAATACATAAAGCAGTTCTGCTACATAATAAAGCAGGAAAGCTGTCTCCTGTTTGGCAGATGTTTTCTCAAAACTGAACAAAGCCCGTTACCAAAAGGACGATACTATTTGTTGCCTATGATAAAATTTCATCTTTCAGGCAAAAATCAGAATGGTGGCAAACTTGCAGCCATCACTATGAACTTGATGGCTTCTCAATACTTAAAAGCTTTTCGATGAACAGTGATGATATTTACGACATTTTTATATCATCTAATGAAACATATCACCGTAGAAAATCTATGTAGCTCAGCAAACTATGATAGTACAAAGGCAACAAAGTTCCAAAATTATGCATAAGCAAAAGATTTATAAGAATAGATCAGAACAGATCTGGAACATAATAGATCAATAAACTGCAACATACAAAAAGTTCACTGATGGGGCACCTGGCTGGTTCAGCCACTGGAGAATATGACTCTTGATGGGGGTTTTAAGTTCGAGCCCCATTTTGAGTGTAGAGATTACTTAAAAATAAAATCTTGGGGAAAAAAATAAAGTCACTGTTATCGGTCAGAATCCATACTCTCATCTTTAAGAAATTTACCATCTGTGTAGTTTTAGTATAGTCTCAAAGAAGAATATCCACAATTATCTGAAAAGGCTATAAAATACTACCTTTTCCGATTACCTAGCTGTGTGAAGATGAAGTTTCCTCATAAACTTGAACAAAAACAACGTTATCACAACAGGCTGAAGGGAAAAACAGGAGAATCCACCTGTCTTCTAACATGCCAGGGATTAAAAAGATTTGCAAAAGTGTAAAACATCATTCTTCTTACTAATTTTTTGTTTTGGAAATAGTTTTCATAAAAGCATTATGTTAACACACGGGTTTATTATGGTATGAAACAGAAGTCAACAAGCAGTCTAAGTATTTTTAAATTTCCTAATTCTTTATTATTATTTTTTTTGAGAGAAAGTGCACACATATACAAATAAGGGGGTTGGGGGAGGGCAGACAGAATGAATCTCAAGCAGGTTCCACGTCTAGGGCGGAGCCTGACAGGGGCCTCGATCTCATGACCCTGAGATTCTGACCTGAGCCGAAATCAAGGTCAGATGCGTAACTGACTGAGCCACCTAGGCACCCCTAAATTTCCCAGTATTAATTTCTAATCGAATAATTAATAAATACATCCTACATAAACAAAAGCTCTCTGGAGCCATCAATTAAACATGTAAAGGGGTTCTGAAATCAAGAAGAGAGAACCAAGGTCCTAGCTGAATCCCCTTGTTGGCCCTCCCCATGCCTGCACCCAGTGTGCTAAGCATGTTGCGAAACCACTTGGGCCTCAGTGCTGCCCAATGATCCTGGTGTATTTATCCATTCAGTTTGCTCTCCTAGTCTCTACACTGACCAGTACACATTCTCTACTCTTAGACCTCTTATCCCTTCATTTCCCCCCTCATTCTCAGCAAATGACTAAGCTGCTCTGTTACAGAGAAAGGGGAAGCCATTGAATGAGAAGTCCTCCCAGCACCAATCCTTACCTGGCTCTGTACCAATCCTTTCATTTCAGAATGCAAGAGGAAACCCTCCTCCTGCCTAAGGCCAATCCCTTTCAGGGGCATTCCAGATCTCAAGATCTCCCCGCTGAGCAGGGTGCCTGACG